>NC_141249.1:7006416-7161416 GCF_054856555.1 Leptonotus elevatus
TTTTTTTTTTTTACTCATTACGACATAAGACAAGGATTCATAAATATATATTCATACATATGTATGTATGTATATATATATATATATATATATATATACATGCATACATTTTCCTGTATTTAATGAATCTGTTTAATATGAGTACTACTTTCTGGCCTGAACTACGTATTTAAATTAAATTGAAACTTTTCTATGATACTGTATTATAATACATATAGATTCACCTCTGTGTTTCTAGCACATAGTGAAAAACAACGTAAAACTTTTTGAAGAAAAACTTCCACTGACTAACAATCAAATATGTTTAAAGTTAAAGTTACAGCATTGTAAACAATATGTTTGCTTTGTTGTGATTGTAATTTGAAATGGCGTATTAAATTGTACTGTTTCTAATATTTTGGGGGCCTATTTTTGGAGATCAAATAAAAAGTTTTGACAAAAAACAACTCCGTGTGATGCAGAGCAGTTCACTGCAAAATGCAACCATAATCCTTTATTACATACACTCACGTCCTTTTTAACACAAGACTGAATACAGCAAGCCTCACACGTAAATTGTTTTTTTACATTTCAACGTTATTTTTGTATGTTTGAAGCATCTCTTCCTTTATAGAAAATGAAGCATAACACTTGAATGTGGGTGTGGAACTCTCATTGGTGAGGGGGAGGGCTCACTTCGAAACGCATGCACGCACACACACACCCATAGCACGATAAGGCGCATTCCAAGCAGTCACCAACAGCCTGGCAGCAAAGGCCAGCAATTGTTGTCATCACAGCAGCCATGATATTGTCCAGAATATTTATTCTCCAGCTCCACAACAGATTGTCTGTTTTTCTTCTTCTTTGGTTCGTCTGCCTCCAGAAACGTCCTCAAGTCAGTGCAAAGGAAGTTTGGTCTGTTCCTCTTGGACACACTCAATTGTTTGCTGTTTTCCCACATTGTTGGAATTCAGCGCGCAGGCCTGTTTGCTGGTCCCATGTGGCTTCAATCTCTTTTTTTTTGCTTTTCTCCATTCTTCTTCTACTTATATATTCACTATTTGTACTTTATTTGTGGCTAAAACCGCGGCTGTAAAGTTGGTACAAGGGATTTATTTCCCCCCATTTCTTCAACCTTTTACCCTCATGAGACTACATTGTTTGAAATGTGTTTTTAATTTTTTCTTGCTATTTCGAGTAAGTTGGACATGAGTAAATATTCAGCATGTTACCCCCTCAGGCCATCTCTCGTAGTTTACATACTGCACACGGCAAATCACCAGTTGAAAAGCATATGACATTTCATAGTTTTTTTTCTGCCATTGCCGGAGATTCTTTTGGCCATTCTAACGCTGAAATTGGCCACTATATATAATATTGACCAGGGGGATCACCAACCTTCTTGAAACTGAGAGTTATTTTGTGGGTACTGACTAAATAGAAATAACTAATTTGCGCAAGATAACTTAAATTAATAATTATAATATTCATCTTTGTGAATACACTGTTCATGATTGCTCATAAGAAGTAGCAACGATTTAACAAGATAAGAAGCATAAACATTAATAGGCAACACTCTATTTCTATAAATCGCTACACATGCTTATATTTTTAGTTGTTGATGTGCTATTTTTAAAATAGGAACACTTGTGTTCCTTAGTGGTCACCTGGTGCTTGTGGGCACTGGGCACCATTTTGGTATTTACAATCTTTTGCTTGCTAAGCATGCTAATAACAAACTAGTTGAATCTCTTTCAATTAAAAAAACATCTGCTTAAATTTCAGTGTTATACTGCAGGCGACAACACAAATACAGTACAGTAGTTATTAGAAACAAAGTGATACATTGTAAAAAATTAGTAGTCAACTTTTTTTGTAATGTTGTGTGGCAAAACTTTTTTTCTCTCCAAGGGCCACATAAAGCCGAACGATGCACTTGGCATATTTTGGTTACTTTCATTTATCAAGCACACCAAAAATCAGTCAATCAAGCAATTAAAGATTGTTTAAATTCTACAGTTTTTTTTTCAAACTGCTACCTAAACAGCTTTCTATAAGGCAAATAGTTCAGGATTTTAGGATGGTTGAGAGACCCTGTCACCCAGCTGAAAATATCAGCCCGTGCACTAAATAGCAAGTACACTGCAAAAAGGACTGTAGAAATTTTAAGAAAAAAATATAGTAAAATAAGAAAATTATTACTTCAAATAAACAAAATTATCTGCCAACACAACTAGAAAATTTTACTTAAATTTACCTGTAAGATTTTGAAAAATAAGAAAATCATACTAGGCCCATATCAACCATTGCGGTCTTGAAAATCAGGTCTTCAGACTAAAAACAAGTCATGTCAACTTTTTTCGAGCTGTAATAAATAGAACTATTTTCTCAAATTACATGATTTTTTTTTTTTAATGCTTAGATAATTTAGCCTGAGTGTCAAGCAGGAAGGTAACAGGTCCCATTTTTCTGTCATGACCCAGCCAGGAATTGAACCCACAACCTTCAAGTCTGAGGATAGGCACTCTACCACTGGTAAGGAAAAAAGGAAACATTTTCTTAGTAAATATGAACCATATTGCACTCGTCTGTTTTCATACTTGTATTTTTTTTCCATTTATCTTATTACTAGATTATGCAAAATCTTAAAATAAGAAAACTTATGAAACCCAGTTCAGGGCCTTTGATGTTCGTTAGTTGTCATCTTCAAATGTGGGAAATGCTTGTTTTAATCCTCACAGAACTTAAAACTGGCTGTTAACACTCAATGCAAAGACAGCTTGATCAAATAAGATAATTAAGTAATAGCACAATCATCTTGGGTGACAATTTCATTTTAAGTAAAAAATAACTTGTCAAAATAAGCAAAATTAGGTTCAATTTAAGAAATTATTACTTACTTAAGATTTTAGTTTTTGCAGTGTAAATCCCATCTCTACATTCAGAACCAAAACAAGAGCAATATGTCATAAGATGATCCTTTTTAAAACAGTTATTTTGGAATCATTCATGTGATATTTTCACAATTCTGACCTTGCCACCAGGCAGAAAGTTGAGGGAAACTTGCTTGGAAAAAAAAACTTTATTCACCACAGTGACATGAAGACAAATTTTACTTGTTTAATTGTAAACAGCACATTTGCATCTTTACATGTTTAGAAAAGCTCTCCAGCGGATAAACCAAATTTATTAAGTAGTAGGTATTTTTAGTATACGCCATGGGCCCAAATGGCCCCTGGGCCATAGTTTGCACACCACTACTCTAAACTGTACATACTGTCGGTTTGAATGCGAGTGAAAATGATTGTTTGTCTCTATGTGCCCTGCGATTGACTGACAACTAAGGTGTACACTCGCCTCGCACCCAAAGTCAGCTGCGACATGCTCTAGTTTGCTCATGACTTGCTAAGACAGAAAATGGATGGATGGATCCATTTGACTAAAAATTGATTGTATACGAACTATTTGTTTTTCATACCAATTTTATACCGTTTTAGCTTTCTATACAAATTCCCATGTTTGAATAATTATTTCATTTCTTTTGCCATGTAAATATAAGTATTTTAAAATGCTGTTTATCTAAAAGGTTTGTTATGTTTATTTATTATTTATAACTTTGAGTGATGAAACAAGGTACAACTACACGTTAAAGAAACTTGAACAACAAATTTTTTGGTCACTTTTGGTTTCATTCTGATGGTTGTTTTTTTTTAAGACACTAAATGTGATCAAAAATTAGAAACATACTCATATTGAGTTTACAATCAATTAGGGCTGAACAATGAATCAAATTCAAATTAACATCACAAAGTAGAATTTTTTTCCTCTTCCTAAAACAAAGGTTGTACTTTGAAAAAACAAAACAAAATTTTAGTTGGTCATAGGTTATTTTATTTTTATTTTATTTTATTTTTTTATATTAGTATCTATATAAGTTTAGTGCTTCAGAAGTGTATGTTTACATGTTGTTGCTTCATGAAAGATGAAAAGTTGAAGCCAGAATTCTTTGCATTATTGTAGTAGTTTGCCTTACTGACTTTTTTGGTAGAATTTTGTGAAGTTGAAGTAAATGTTTAAAATACTGCAAGTCAAATTGTTTGGTAAGTTAACTCTAAGTCTAAGTTAAATAGATAAACTGTGTTTCATATTAAATCATGCTTCAATTACCTTTGTAGGCTGAACCTACTGACCAAAACATTCCTGTATAATAATTGTAATACAGTTTGATTTATTGTTCGTTTCTGTTAAAATATGCAAGGGAAGAGGACCTTGGGGAAAAAAATCACATAATAAATTGTGACCATTTTCACCTCCAGTGTGCTCAATGTCAATCGTGCTGTATGTATTTCCCACATCGTGTGTCTACTAAACGCGCACTAGAAACAACATCCCCCCCCCCCCCCCCATGTGTTTTATTTTGCAGCCGACAATCACGAAATAATATACATCTCAAGGATCACGTTAACAATCAGGCGCATGCAAAATGAGAATCTCTTCTTTCTGCGTTTTGTTCCCATGCTTGCGTCCCTCGCCACCGACAGATGGCAAAGCTCTAACTCTGCAGTCGTCTTCATGCGTGCGTCACATTTGACGGGCGTCCTCCTGCCGCTCGCTGCCCTCGTTCACTTTCAAAGAGGCTGCGTGCTCGCAGAAAGGACCCTTGTGACAACATACAACAACTTGGATATACTGTAGAGGGGGCAGCAAGTGTGTGGTGGAGAACAAAGACTGTATGGGATGTATACTGTACTGTGCTTATATATAGGAGTCAGTGTGTGTGTGTGGGTGTGTGTGTGTGTGGCTTCTGTGGAGTACTTTGAGTTTGATTTGGCTACATCACAATACATTTTATTGTCATATTTTGCATGAGTCTTTCCAATACAGACATTGAGTGGCATCATACATCATCATGGCGTCTCCTTGCTTGATGGATTCAAACAAGACATTTTCATGTGGACAACAACATCTGCTGTACACTTGCAAGTGAATATTTGATCTCGGTATGTTATATCATCTTATCCTAATATTGTCTTTGTCTTCAATGGTGAGGAACTGCCATCAAAGTTTCCCCCTTCTGTTAATACTTTAGGGAATTTTCAAACGTCGGGATGTATGGCTGTAATGCCCCAAGATTTGTTCTCCCTGAAAGAAATGATAGAGTAAGAATATATTAACTACAGAGCAACCTGGCTTTACGGGGTCTGCATTGATTTGGACTTCATTTTAGGTTTACCATGTTAAACAGATGTAAATAATGCGCTTTGCAGCATTCTGTCGATTCAAATTCTACCGCCGTGATCATGCATTCAAAAGCAAATTTCAAATTTTTGGACTGCAGGGTTTGGATGCAAATCCGTGGGGCATTACGTCAAAAACCATAAACATCATAAAAGAGGAAATAGAAATTAAAATGGAAGCGACAATGAGGAACGACGGTTAAGTCAACTGCTCAGTGAGAAGCAAATGCTCCCTCGTCGGTATTCGAGAAATAACGCAAAAATGGCAAGTGCAATGACAAATAAAAAGCCATTTAAAGCAAAGTATTGTTTTTATTCACACAAATTTAATAAGATATATAACAACCGTTTTGTCCATAAATATTTAAGGGGAAATAGTTTCTATACACCATCTTTATCAAGAAACAGGGAAACATGGACAATCTTGATAGAACACTTACTGTACTCAACTATTAACACGAAGATCAATATATAAGGTTCTTGGAACTATATCTGAAAGAGTGCACAAATGCTTTCTATGACATCGTGGCCCCTCCCCCAAATTCTTCTCTTTTTTTTTCTTCTTCAAAACAGGATACACCATAAAAAGATCTTTGAAAATAAGATGCAAAACAGTACAAAACTAGTGAGGCGTCCAAAGGGTGTGAATCAGTTAACAAAGAACACACAGAATCCTGAATTTCACAACCTTTTCTCGCATAAGGCACATAGAGTAGAACTGAGTTAGGCATCTACTTCATCAAGTAGACTTTTGCTCTACAATAGAACAAATCAGGACGCTGTTCCTCTCTCTTACTACCTTTCAGCCAGAAGAAACATGCTGGATTTTTTTGGTCTGATCAGTGGCAAGTGGCTTTTCCAGAAAGTCAATGACAGGAGAAAAGAGGATTCCTTCCACCTGCACTCAACTGCACCTATCTGAGGTCATTTTTCAATGCCAGCGCTACAAATCCAGTCTTAATCGTTATACTACACTCCGTCATCCATTTAACAAAAAAAACAAAAAAAACATCACCCTGAGCAACATGATAAAACAATAATGCACTTTTTACGGGGAAGGGGGGGGGGTGCTTTTGTGCAATTGACTGGGATCAATTTTACTGCGATTCATCAACAGTGCCCATCAACTGCTCTCATGTCCAACCGCCAAACAGTTGCTATCATTGCGATTGTGTTATTTTGTTACCACTGTTCTCTTAGCACAGTAAATGTTTGAATCAAGTCTAAAAAAAAATATGCTGGGCTTTCCAGAATGAAGTCTGATTCAACTGCAATACAGATGGGAGACATTCAAAAAGAGAATTGAAAGACTGTTTTCTGGATTTGGACCCATATACAGAACATTCGACAAGTTTGCTTCCCAAATGAGTTCAAAACAGAAACAACAATTGATTTGAGAGCATACAATTACAGGGCAAAAATCACCAATTCAGCATGAATTCAAAAGGGCTCAATTTGTCATCATTCAATACAAATGTACAAATGAAGAATTAATAGTGTTTTTTTTATTTGTAATGATTTTTCTTCAAGTGGAAGTCAACCCAAAAATGTTCTTTATGATAATATGTTGAATGCGCCCCCAATAGTCTAAACGCAGCATTACGGTGAATATTGCCATTGTGGAATATGAATTAAGCAGCAAAATCCACCCGTTTTTGGCCATCTCGGGGGGCGGCCATTTTGTCACTTACTGTAGACATCACAGTTTAGGTAAGGACCAATCGTGATTGGTTGTTACCTGCTGAGGTCACGGCTCACTTGTTTTCTGAAGCTGAGCCGTGATTGGTTGTTACCCTGAGCAACTGTGATGTCATTTTCAGTCAACAACAAGTTACAAAATGGCTGCCCCCTGAGATGGATAAAAACAGGTGGATTTTGCTGCTCAACTCATATTCCGCAAAGGCAATAGTAATCAGTATTTCGTGTTTAGACTAGCGGAGGCACATGTAACATATTATTATAAAGAAAATATTTGAATTGGCGTCCGCTTTAAAGTCATTTCCCAAAGTCCGTCACCACCATGATGAGGTGTCAATTGCTCGACAAGAATTAGATGCGGCCACTGCTCTTCTTGCTCTTGCACGCTCTCCTCAAAGGGGCCATCTCTGCTTGGTTTAAAGGTCAATTGATAAAATAAAATGAAAAGTGAGAGAAAAAAATGTATCAGAGAAAATAACGGTAAAAACAAAACAAAAAGAAGCAGTCTGCTAGCTTAGAAAAGGTTCGTCAAGGTAGTTTGTGAAGGGCTCCCCGAATCGTGGCTGTCCAAACTAGAGGTGACGGAGGTCACTACAGTAATCGAGGGGTTTGTCAGGTCTGTTAGTGTGGCCGCGCTGGAGGGGGGGGTCAGGGCGCCACTGTCGGACGAGGGCGGAGGGAGTGAGGTGCCATCAGCCTTATCAACACCTCCGTTCTCCTGTCGTAAAACGTTCCTTCTGAATTTGGCTCTCGCGTTTTGGAACCAAACCTGCAAACCAATGCCAGTGGGGCTTTTACTTTTTTGCGTTTATGGACGACTGCTTTCAAGAAATACAGCTGCAGATCAACATAAATTGACACAATATTTGGGGAGTTCAAGGCGCCGGACAACTATGTCAGCTCCTCATCTCAGCACAAAAATGAAAAGGGGATGATCATCTTTTAGAATTTCAACATGTGCACTCTTCTTTTCAGTCAAACACTAATCAACTCCTTTCTGCCTCGGAAATTACACAGCCAAAACGCCCCACTAATGACTACATCCATCGTGGCTCAATGAAACAAAAGAAAAGAAATGAGAGTCTGGGGGTGAAATGGCGGTGGGGGGGTCATGGAGTAGGGGAAGTGGAAACACTCATACGAGGAAGGCAAACGGATCCGTGCTTACCTGCAGAACTCTTTTGGTCAGGCCCGTCTTCTGGGCCAGCTGCTTGAGGTCCTTAGCGTCTGGGTTGTGGTTGATGGCAAAGTAGGATTTCATTGTCCGCAGCTGGTGGTGCTTGAAGGAGGTCCGCATGCGCTTGGTCTTCTGCGTCGGCGCGTAGGCCTGCTGGTCCCGGTCCAAGTGGTCCGCGTCGTTCTCGTTGCAGCCTGCGGGCAAAGAGCGCAGCAACCAAGACAATCAATATGTTTGTGTCCAAAACGGCGCTTTTGCTCAACCATTAATATATGTATTGCTCTGTGATGTGTATCTGAATGTATTTATGTAAAGGGGACTACTACTGCTGCTAGAATATGGTAACTTAATTTGTTGTTCATTAATGTGCATTGTCCCTTTCAAATAAAATGAAATGAAATTAAATTAACATTGCATCAGCAAAGAGCACGAGACATTTTCAACACTATAGATTGGTCAGGAATTTGTCAAGATAACACCCAATAATGTGGATTAACCAATATCTTAGATTTGTGAAAAAATTTGAAATTACCCAAATTGTGACATACGGGGATTTGGGATTTAGATGGATAGATGAATGGATAAATGGATGGATGGATGGATGGATGGATGATAGCTAGCTTGCTAGCTTGCTAGCCTGCTAGATAGATAGCTAGATAGATAGATAGATTTTTTTTTACAAAAAACATTGCTCAACTGATTTCAAATTTTAATGGTGTGTGAAAACTATTAGTATTATTGCGACAATGTACTTTTCTTTTCTTTTGTTTTCCCTCATGATGAAAATATAAAATGATGGTACTGTAGTGTAGACTATACTCAGCAAAAATTGAGGCAAAATGAAATCAGTGTCTTTCTAAAATGTAAATCTGTTGGAATATACTTTGGAAAATTTGATAAATAAATCACCTTCAACATGAAACTTATTTAATTGTGCTTGTCTAGGACAAGTAGTTACTCAGGTATTCATATTTCAAATGATTTGAAATGACACATTTTGGGGTTACGCTGCATCAAGTTTCACTTTTTGAACAGAACTACTGCAATAAATGAACTTTTCTACCATGCTGAAATGTATTGAAGGCATACATACATACAATGAGTGGTCAGCCGTTCAAAACAACAACACACATCTCCACTGCATTATTTAATGACACTTGTGCAACTACAACTTATACTGTTCGTTTGCCATATAAAGTTAACATTACAGTGGCTAACACTAAGCTTACATTGTTATCCTCATGCTTGTAACAAACATACTCTTTTTATATATATTTATATATACATATATATAGTTATACACGCTTTGGCTGTAAATTTAATGCTAAAAAAAAACGACATCCTGTGCAATTCTCCTTGGCATCATGTAATGGTTCATGTTATTCTGGCTGTCACAATAGCTCTGCCTGGCACCTTTCACTTTTAAAATGAAGACTATTGGCATCTGTAAGGCACATTGTTTTATAACAGTTACCCACTAGGGGTCTCTGTATCCAAAGAAGACCTAACCTCATGGAGAGGTGTGCAATAACAATACTCTGTAGACTCACTCAGCGGAGCTCGGCGTGTTCAAAACAAGCAAGAAAAGGCTCACTTGAGACAAATAACATCAAAACAACAGCAGAATCGGATCCTATTTGTAGCAAATGTGAGGTTTTAGATGTGCGCATGAGTGACGGATATTAACAACAACATTTTGGGGAGACTACAATGAAAAGGGTGTCAAAGGTTTGTACACATTTAAACTGATTTAATCGCTCCCTTTTTAGCTCATATTTAATAATCCCATTTGATTATTTATCGTTATTAATATCTTTTATTTTTTTTAAATGCATGCTGCATAATAATGACAATAGGTAGCAAAAATAATTCATGCATTTTTGTCATATCTGAAACTCGATCCCATCCTACTGTTCCATGAGAAAAGACCGCATTTGCATAAGGGACTAAAGGAAGCGGAATCGGGTTTGTGGTATTCAGTTGACGCAGTGGCCTGAGAAGAGCGGCCTGGCCTGGCCGCAGCGCTGGAGGCCCGGGATTCCAACGTCACTTCCAATTAAGACAGAACAATTAACGCGCAGATTACCCTTCTTCCTCCCCCCATTCATCGCGAACACAGCCGCACAATGACTCGCTTATCAAGCGCGCACTAATTCGCGGAGCGACACGAAAAATTGGGACGCTGCAGGGTCCAGCGACTCCCAGCATGCAGACAGACGGGAGTTTTCGCTGTCTTTTTTTAATTCAAAAATATTTTCGCTCAAACACTAACTTACAAAAACGTGCAAAACGTGTATTTTATATTAAATTGTAAACATTTTGACCAAACAACCACAGTCATATTTACACATTTAGTCTATGTTATGGATGTGAAAATTAACGGATGACAGTAAATTAATAAATCGGCGACTGCGGGCGTCGTTTAGCCTCAGGGCAGATGCATTTCATCCAGACATGCAATCCTTACATAAATTAAAATTTAAACTCATCATCTTATTCAGTTGCCATGAGAGATCAAATTGTGCAACTCCACTTAATCGTCCGAAAATTATTGAGTAACAACAAATATTATATCAGTTTGGCTATAAAACAGTGACATGTATAGTGACAGGCAGAAAAAAGTAATGCTTTGCCACCAGATAGCAATTAATTATCCTCCACTTTTAGTTTGATTGTGTTTCGTGTTTGTTTTTGGTTTTTATGTAAAATACGCTTTGGTTCAATAATCACAATTTATTTTGTCCAGACTGAGTTTCTCATGTTGTGTTTGGAGAAATTGGGGACGTGAAAACTTTTAGGAAGCTGTTTTCTATTCCAGTGACATATAGTGACATGCAGAACAATGAAATGCTCTTCCACTAGCTGATAATCTACCCGTGTATCCACGTTTTGTGAAACATGAGGTCGTGTACCATGAGATTTTATGCTAATTAATGTGTAGCTTGACCTAATTAAAAATAATAAAAAAAGAAAGAAACTCTGGTGTTAATCCCCCAGCCGCACCCCCCCCCCCAAAAAAAAAGTTACATGTTGGTGATGTTTTCTTGTGTGTGTGTTTTTTTTAAATCACTAATGTAAAAACCTATAACCGATACCTATATGTATTTTTTTTTAATGCATGTAGCTAAAGATAATCAATTTGGCTCAATTGGTCAGAAGCGATGCTAGTGTCATAGAGTGACAAGCAGAACAATTGAGTGCTCTTTCATCATATGTCAATAAACATGTGTATCCACTTTTTGTATTTTTTGTGTGTGTGGTGGTGTTTATTTTTAAGGTAAAAATGTGCTTTCACTCAATACAGGTTAGGAAAAACACAATTCATTCACTTTTTTGTCCAAAAGGGAGATTTTGGTCAAGGGAATATAAAAATGTAGCTATTTTTGGAAAGCTGTTTTTTGCACAACAATTATTTTTTTATTTCATACAATATGAAGGATCAAGTGTGTTGCAAAAAAATGCACAATTTCACTAAATTCATATAGTTAAGAACTGTATCATTTTTAATCTATGCTTTTGGGAGTTTTCCTCTTTCTTTTTCTTTTTATTTAAATTTGTGGTGTTCCTAAAAAATAGCACTTGTAAAAAATATGCTGAGCTTGATAAAGATTGTGAAACACTGAGCTCATGAATTTATGTTTTCTAGGAGTGTGATTTTGATAAAGTAGTGTCGTGTTGTGTGTGTGAAAATCGGAAAGTGAAAACTTTTAAGAAGCTATTTTTGGGAGGTTGGTTTTGCACTCTATTAAATATTATTATTATTATTATTATTATTACCATTGTTGTTTCTCTTGCCTTATCGTGTTAGGGGGTCTCACCTGTGTTATAGCTCGGTAAGTCCAAGCCCATGGCGGGGCTCTTCCTCTTCCTCGGCCGGCCCTTTTGAGCCGTGCCGCTGCCGTTGAAGTAGGGCAGGCCGAGGCCGCCACCCTTGGCCGCCAGCTCGGCGAAGTTGAGCTGGGGGTGGTAGTCGGCGCCCTGCACCAAGCTCTCGAAGTGGAGGCGGCAGTAGACCAGGCTGTCCTTCATGCCGAAGTGGTCGCCCGTGGTGAGGGTCTTGTTGCACGAGGTGCACGTGAAGCAGCTCAGGTGGTACACGGAGTCTCGCGCGCGCATCACCATCTCCGAGGCGGAAATGCCCAGGTGGCAGCGCGCGCACCTCTGCACTGAGAACCTTCTGGAACAGACGCATCGTCAAAAACACACTCCTGGGAGCACTAATATAAAGATATACACGTTGGGTTTGCTAAGTCCCACTATAAAGTTGTTATTAAAAAAAAAAGTTTCGTTAAATAGTAGAAAGGGCGTTAGAGTTATTTAAATATTTCTAATTGTAGCAGATGACAAGGTCCCTGGGCGTTAGCATGGGCTAACATGTAACATCCTCTTTTCTTTTTTTATAAAACCAACATTGTACCTAAATTCGATTTTGTGTCACAAATAGCCTATATAGTTTGTAAGTGTGTATATTATGAAGAATATTTACTATCGTTTCTTCTCATTAAAAGTTAGCTTATTTACTCCCTCGCACCATCACTGCTAGCTTCCCGACTTGGGCGACATTTAGCACAAAAAAAGATGGCGATTTAAAGAGACAGGCTACATATTTGCATTTAAGTAATGTTTATGCGTTTTATTTTTGTCCTAGAAAATAATAAGCACACGGATTTGACTATGACTACCACCAATATATTTGTTTTTCACTTAAGGTAAAGGTTGGACTGACTAATTATTCTTATAACACATTAAGATTAAAATACAAGGCCCATACAGCAAAAGCCCGGTAAAATAACTATTTTAATCCAATTCGTCTTTTATTGTCTAAAACATGTTGGTCTTAATAAAGCTAATTTTGCCTATTTGTCCACGGCGTCGTTCGTGTACACCTTTACCTGTAGTAATCCTCTTTGCAGTAGATGCTGCCATCCTTGGCGAAACACGTTAGCTCCGACTCCAGCGCTAGTTTACATTCACAGCATTTGAGACAGCGCAGGTGCCACTGCTTGTCCACGGCCAGGAGGTAGTATCTGTCCGAGATCTTGCCCCCGCAACCGGCGCACAGGGCGGGCTTCTCCGGGCTCATAGAGGGCATGGTCTGGACACAACAATACACCGTCAGGAAAACCTTTTGCCAAATTGACAATAACATGGAGTCATAAGTAATAGCCTACTGTATTATTCTATTTTAGTATTAGATATTTTATAAATGTTTTATATATTGGGCAGGCATTGGTGAGACAACACGGACAAAATATTCAGCAAAATATATTCGAGTCCAAACCATGCAATTATTTTCGGTTGTGCAGAAAAATATGCATGTTTTCTCCAATTTCATGTGCATAATTTATTTTTATGTGCATCACCAATCCAATATAAAATCAGTATATATGGGTTATTTATAATTATGTTTTTGCAAGTGTTGCCATGCCTACAACAGGCACCGTTAGTTCTTGGTCAATTTAAGAAACAAAATTACATACAATCTGTACGTTATAATGACAATAACTTAGGTTAGTCATATATGTGATATTGAAAATTATAAGAGCTTTTAGTTGGTGATGATTGTCATTTCTCTGTTTTTATTTTACGGAAATTTCTTTTGAACTGGAATAATCCCCTTCAAAAATATCTGTGTATTTCCTTACAATTGAATTTAAAGGCCTGGCCTCACCGTCTCTCTGCCGTTGATCTGCATGCTTTTTGCCAGGCGAGAATCCGACTTGGACCTTCTCTCCATCTCCTCCATGATCCCTTGGATGTGGTCCCCTGAGATCCCGTGGAAAAGCATGGCTCCCGGTCCTGGGCGCAACGTGCGAGCGGCTGCTTCTGCCTTGCAGCCCACCACTTCCATATACCGTGGACGCCGACTGGTGTGGTGCTGGCTCGGCTCAGCGCATCCAAAATGCAGAGAGTCAGATCACCTCCCGGCCCACTGCGTGCAAAGGCAACTGGAAGCACAGAAGTTTAAAAAAATAAAAATAAAAAATTCAAAAATAGGAGAAACTACAACAGCAGCAGCAGCAGCATGGGTGGGACGGCGAAGTGCACGAGCTTGTTCCTTCCTTCCAGAATGTCTGTCATCCAGATAACAAAAAAAAAAAAAGTATAGTCCAAGGGGGTGAAGGGAAGGAGAGGGGGGTGGCTGCAGTGTGGCCAAAAATAATGACACAAGCTTCGGTTAGCTTCTTTTCTCTTTTTTTTCACTTCCAAAGTTCCCAGTCAGGGCTCCTTGGTATTTGGAGGTCAGATTGGAACTGCCTGCATTTGAGCACCGTGTCCTATTTGTGAAGAGAGCAAAGCCTGCCCAGTCTGAATAATTTGGTAGGAGGAGTTCCCCATCTCACTCTCTCTCCCCTCTCTCTCTCTCTCTTCCCTGTCTACCTCTCTCGCTCTCCCTCGCCATTCATTCATATTGCCCAACAAAGAAGATTATTTCTTTCCCTATAGTTTGCCAACACACTGCTTCACTTTACATTAGTAACTGAACTTATTTTCATCACTTAGTGACCGTGTTGCTGTTAGGATGAATTAGGATGGTTTGTTTCGTCACGTTAATTGTCTAAATTCTAAAATGTAAAATATTGCATTTATAAGAAATATATTAGGGCTACATAAAAATTCCCAAATGTTCAATTTAGAAGCATCATTATCCTCATCATAATTATCACGAAGAAAAATAACTTATTAATCTGATGCGATCCAGGCAAGTGTTTGGTCGCTTCAGTGTGTGCACGTGTAGTGGGCGGGGCCTGATTCTAATAATTCATTAAAAATAAGGCACTGCTGTATGCATGCGAACTATATTACTCTCTAAATAAACACATGTTAAATAGATACATTTTTTACAGTATTTTTTTTATAACACTTTAATAACTCTGCCTCGATTATCTATTCTGTAATTAGGCTACATTACATTCATTTATCTCTTCCTCGGGAATAGGGCCATGCATGCAGCACCTTTGTTTACTTTCAGCGGGACTTAATTAGACAAGAGAATTGAGTAGAGAGTGACATTCTCCACACATGGTCAGACGAGTGTTCTGTGTGTGTAACTGGCAGAAATGAAAAAATAATATAGGCTAGTGGTAATGGTGGGCGGGGAAAACCCAGCTAGTTATCACCTCTTTTCAGAAATTTCGTTTATTATTGACTTATATGATCCATATTAAGCAGGCGCCACTGAGATTACACTGTGGTGTAACGTGGCAGCTTTAAGGGATGAGGAAAAATAGGTCTAACGTGGCCACGCCATAACATGTAAAATACAAATATAAATTAAAGGGGGGGGGTGTAGCCCTATGACGAGTAGGCTACTGTCTTAAGGTAACATATAGGCCGATATGTTGCACAATACATGCACCCCTGCCACCATCACGTTGCGGCGTTGAAGGCCCCCATGGAGTCTTGAACCCTCCCGGACTGCTTTTGGACCTGAATTGTATAAATGTTGATTTGCACACTGTTGTTTCGTTCTTAAAAAAACAAAACGAATTCAAAAACAAAGGTTATAATTTTTACTCATGCATTGACAAATGTACCGTACAGTAGCATGCGTGCACGACTGTTTTTTTTTTTTTTTAATTCCCTACAACAACAAAAAGAAACAAGTTGAAGTCATGCATCTCTTCAAAAAATTTATGGAGACATTTTTGACGACTTGAAATGCCAATAAAAGGAGAATAGTGTTGACCCGTAGCCTCCAGCGGTAACATTTGATTTGACTGAGGAGGATTTAGCGATGCGTCAGTGAGCACGCAGCGAGCAGCACACAGGGACTGGTGTCGTTTGTGGATTTGCATGAATAATTGTGATATTCCCTGCTAGTAAACACGCTTCTTTGCTTTTTTCCCCTTCCCAATTTCACAGAAGGGCCTGTTTAAGTCCCTTTAAGCCTAAATGGCGAGATAATCATCTGGTGATTTTTTTTTGTTTGTTGCCATTATAGACATCTTTCTAAAATGTTGAATTTCTTCAAAATTAATTATTAAAATCGAGATATTAAGTTAATGAACTAGCGTATAGCAATTGATGTTAAACAATAAATATTGCAATTTATTGGAACATTTTAACATTCCAAATATATTTAATACATTGGCGCAAAGCCTTATTTTTTTGTGTTGCCATAATAAAAGAAAAGTTCATAATGCATTATATATATTGTTATATTGTTTTGAAATTACCTCAGGTACATGCACCTATAATTTCAAAACAAACGTCATAATAAATGTATAAGGCGAGTAATTAAAAAAACAAAATAAATACAACAAAAACGGCTGCTTTTTAAGGAGGCTTTGTCAGTTAGTTGTCATTAACCTTAGCATTAGCCTATACCGTCTTTCTTCCCAGAAGACACTGGCCGGATTCAGGCTCTTACCTGAGGATGTGCTGGTTCGATGGCCGCGGGATGGGCAAGGCGAAGGAGACGCTCCAGCCCGGACTGCGCGCTCCAGCGTAGGACGGGAGAAGAGAGGAAGGAGAGAGAGGAGAGGAGAGGAGAGGGAGGTTGACTGCCTGCCTGCCGATAGATGGGGGCTGTACCACGTTTGTGAGCCGCGGCTCCACATCCAGCCGCAATTAAAAGGCAAGTCATTTAAATATTCCTCCGGCATGCAAAGACACAACACGGCGCACACACCATTGCACTGCAAACTGCAGCCAATGGCCTTCTTTGCACGCGTAGAGCTTCTGATGGCGGATGTCGCCACGAATTAAAAAGGGCTAAATAACACCATCCTGTATCGCTTACCGCCTTATGGCGAGCAATAAGCATTCGTACGAAGATTTAAATGCATTTTGGGGTCATTATTATCAAGCATATAAGAACAAAATGGCGCTTCAGTGTTTTAATAAGAAGCTCAACTTGCAGGTTTATGACAATTAAAAATAAGATACATATGTTTATTTCGATTATAGAATTACGCAGGCAATAAAAGCTACTTTAAAATTGACAGAAACTTAAATCAAAAGATTATAAATTCGACGAAACTCCACTTTTCTTTCTAACGACGAATTAAAATATTGTAGGCTATTAATTGCATTGATCGTTATCTAGTTCACTGCTGAATGCCCCAAAAAATAATATAAATTTAACCAAGTCACGCCGTGAATAATGTAAATCATACATGCTCAATGGTTGTTTGCGTACTTGCCATTCTACACCCTTTTGGCCTCACTGCATTATCTAATGAATAAAAGAAAAAAGGTAAAACATTCATCATTTTGATAATGTCAGACCTTTGTGTTTCCTGAATATTGTTTTCAAGTCTTTTCATTGTACCTGACCACAAACAAGGCAATCATTCCTCAACTGTTCATTAATGAAATGTCCCTTTGCTTTTGCCTATGAATATTCATGCCCCCCAAACGGCTGGGTGAAATAAATAAATAAATAAAAAACAGACCATAAAGGGATGCTCACAATGGTCATAAAATAGCACAGACCTTTAAATGCACGGAGCTTGCACCTGAATTGAACTGTTAACATGACACGGAGGGAGCCATCCTGCAGGCAGGATCACACTTACAGGAGGTGTGGGTGGAGTGATTTCAATTGACAAGGAGTGAATAGAATATTGTCTGGGTGAACACTTGGGCAGTGAGCAAAGGGTGACAATTAATTACACCTCTTCTGCTTACATAAATGAACACGTGCCATGCTGTTATACAGTCACTTTGCTCCTTATGCCTGCTACGTATCTCATCAATAATGCAGGGGCACTGAGATCACATCATTTCAGTGTGTGCTGCAATGTGCACATGAGTATGAGGCTCCCGAGCATGATAGCATCTCACAGTGGGTATATCAGTGCAGCGGGCCCGGTTCAACCGGGCTATCCTCAGACGCAGAACCGACCGGGATGCATGCCTGCTCTCTGCTGTAGGGGCTCAGTGGTTATCATAGCACTCATCCAGGGTTCATCATTTCTGGGTCACCTCAAGTGACACTGCCTCGTTCTCGGTGCCTCCCGAAAGCACGGCCAAGGAGGCGGGGAGCTTCTCCCATGCAGGATCTGCCGTGGTAGCGAGGAAGCACGGGCGAAAAGCTGACAGGATGAGGGAGAGGAGGGTGAAAGGGAAGCGAAGGGTGGTGGGTGGTGCGTTGTGGGCTTTCCAGGAGGAGGATCAGAGGGAGGAGTGAAGTGCTGTAAAGCTGCATCCCAGTCACATGCGCCTTGGTGGGTGACAACCCAGAAATATTTACAAACAAAACAGACTTCAGTCTACATTGGGGTAAAGGACATTGACTTTATTAATTTTACTCATTCATGATCATAAAGGGTGATCAACTAAAATTATTGGCTGATTCGAGAAGTAGCCCATTGAATGTTAGTGTATAATCCTCAATAAAAGGTACTAGTCAAATTGTGATGTTATGATTGATGCCAGTCGATATTTTCATTAATTTCTTGGTGAGCGGAAGTCAACCCAAAAAATCTTTACAATATTTCTTTACGGCCACACTAGTCAAAACACTGTATTCTGATCAATATTGCATTTCTGGATATAAGTTAAGCAGCAAAATCCAACTGTTTTTATCCATCTTGCCACTTGTTTGACTGGAAATGACATCACATTTGTTCAGGGGATGACCAATTAAGGCTCACCTATTTTTCTGAGCTGAGCTGTGATTCGTTATTACCTAAGCTAAGCAGCTGTGATGTCATTTTCAGTTGTCAGCAAGTGACAAAATGGCCACCCCTGACATGAATAAAAAATGGGTGGGTTTTGCTGTCTCATATTCCACAAACTCAATATTAACCAGAAGGCTGTGTTTAGACTAGTGGAGACCCTTACAAAATATTGTAAAGAAAAATATGGGCTGGCTTCCCCCTTTGAAGACAAGGAAATGTAATATGTACACTTTCAATTCAATGTTTCTCTACCTTTTTAGGACCCATTTGAGAATGTGAACTCCTTCATACAGGACAACGCACAAGCACAACAACTTTGTGTCCAATGAATACATACAAATGGCCCACTTAATTAAGAATGGATTATCTTATGTATAAGTACTGACACGTTCTTGGGGAATTGCAATCCCCAGTTATCACCACTGTGAACTTTACACACAAATATTTCTTTCTATATACGGAGCCCTTGGGTGTCTATGGACAATGCTTCAAATCATCGTTTCAGGCCGCTCATATCTTGCCTTTCATTAAAACCTTTCCTTCTCTTTCCCTCTGTTCTTCCACTTTCTCTTTTCTGTCTCTTCCTGGTCTTCCCCCCTCCCCCTGGCCAACCCTCCTTCGATCTCCTCCCTGCTTTGCTCTGCTGGAGCTCAAATCACAACCCCAGTCCCTGGCAGATGGAGGATAGGAGAGAGAAGCTCTTAACTAGCTAGTCTGAGCCTCTGGTCTCTGCACACCAACTGCTGCCTGCACACCCCGGGTACCCCCCCCTCCTCACCACACCCAGAAAAGCTCCAACAGCTCGCCGCCACCTCCACACACTTCCTTGCATGTCCCCTGGGGATAGGTTATCCTCCAGGGGGGCTGGTGCACGTATTAGTTCGTATCTGGCCACACTAGAAAGGACAAGGTAACATGATAGATGGGTGTTCTTTATTGCCATATAACAAAGCAAAGCTTTTGAGGGTAGACACAGTAGATTAGGTGATGTTTGGATGTGGTGTTAAGTTGTCAAACTGGCTACGTCCTTCTGCTTTAAGTGTCCGTTGTAAAATAAAGAGGCAAAGGGTCTTTTTCAGAGGCTGGTAACACTTTTGATGGGAGAAATGCAAACAAAATATCACACTTTGCTGTCCCCCAAGGTGGATATTCAATTCACGCTGACTTGTTAGATACGCAGAGAAGCTGGGATATTCACACACTAACACAGGGATGGGCAACTGGCGGCCCGCAACCACACTCTGAGTAGCCCATTGATTAATCCCTCCCCTCGCACAAAAAATAATAATCAGCAAAAAATGCTGATAAACATTCAATATACTTTTTCCATGACAAATGGGCGGTGGGGTTAAGTATTACAGAAAACCCCCTCTGGTAAAAATCCAAAGTATGAAAAAAATAATAAAAATAAATAACAGTAAATATGCAACTCAACGGTTGTCGAAGTTAAAATTTGTGAAGGTCGACTATAGTTTTAAGTTGTAATATCACCATTCCCCACTAGATGACAGTAATATCTTGACTGCAATTATTCTTATTCCGCCCTCCACCACATTGAGTACATTTACATGTAGGCAATAACTCTTTTAAAACCTGAATATTGTCAATATTCGTGTTTTGAAAAGCCATGTAAACAGGCAAACACCCGTATACGCTCTTATTTTGTTTTTTAACACAAATATGGGGTCATAAAAACATAGATCGGGATACCTAGATTGAATGGGGTATTGGTTTGCCTTGTACGCATGACCTATTATTCTTTTATTCACAAGGAATCTTGGGCTTTGTAGTACAGGAACGACTTATTCGCGGCGCAGTCCCGCCTCACTTGAATACAATGATTTCTTCGTGGCGTTTTAACGTTATTTTCCGTCTTTACGGTGTGTGTCTATACAAACATATAGAAGTGCATATAAGTTTGTGCTTCTGGTGCACAAGCTACCGGAAAATACTCAAGCAGAGGTAAACAAACATGATGACGCAGCAAAGAAGCACACTTTTGAAGCAAGGAGGAAATTCAGTGAGTGACATAAATATAATGTCTTTTATGTCTTTTAAGTGGAAAATGTGTAATAATGACATCCGTGCGTCGTGATTTTGAACGCTTTCGAACGGGAATTCCAATTGCGCACAATGACTATGTATACGGGAGTAATTTTTTCCGACCAAGCATGTCAACAGGTGATCCGTGTTTCAGAAACCGGAATTTTACCTTAATCCGAATATTGACTTCATGTCAACATAGACAATGTGAGTGACATAATAATTTGTAGCGGATTTTGAATGATTTGTACGGTGGCCCTGAAGTACAAAACGCAAAAACCTGAACATGACAGCAAAAAAATAAATAAACCTAAATAAATAAAAATAAAAAGGTAATTGCAAACACAAATCAAAACACAAACAATGGGGTATATGCCACGGAGGAGGCGGGACTTGCGACTTTCTGGTTTTCACACTTTTCCCAGCTTTTTTCCGATGTGTGGGCCGCGTCCCAGTTCCTCGGTCGCGTGTTCCCGTCGACGGGTGCGAGTGTGTCTGTCTCAGTTGTCCGAAGCATTTTAGAGAGTTGAGACGCCCATCGGCGTGAGCGTACGGTTGAGGGGCGCAGGGGTGGGAGTGCAAGTGTTGGAACTCGGCCATCGCTGATGTGTGAAACCCGGAAGTCGGAAGTCTGTGGCATCTACCCCATAAATGAAGCAAAAAAACGAAAAGGTAATTGCAAACACAAATAAAAAAAACACAAAAAAATATATGAAATGGCCACTGCAAACACAAATTAATACCTTTTTTTTTGTGTGTGTTTTTTGATTTGTGTTTGCGATTACTTTATCAATGTTTTTTTTGTTTTTGTGTGTTTAGGTTTGTGTCATTTTGTTTTTATGATTTTTGATTTGCTGTAGTGTTTTGTTTTTGTTTGTTTAAAAAAAAAATCTGATTGTGTTTTTTAATTTGCATTTTTTTGCATTTTGTACTTCAATACCACCGTTAAAATTTGGAGTGAGCTGATTTTTGTGAAATGAATGAGTTCTTGCACTTCACGTTGGTTTCTTATTCAGCAGTTTTGTGCCGTCCTTGAATGGTAATTTTTATGCGAGAGCCTTTTGCACTGGAAAAACATTCATTATGTAGTTATTTTGTTGTTTTCCCTTAAATACTTTGTTGTTGGGTTAGAATAGTGGATCTTTTAAACATACACTGAAAATGTATTATAACAAATGCCATATTAAGAGTACGTATTTTGCCCATATGTAAAATACTATTTTTGGCATACGTTTGGTTAAGAAGTGTGTGGTCCTATGTGGACACCCGAGTAGCACTGGCCCACTCCAGAATTTAAATTGCTCCCCCCTGCACGAACAGCTTTCAGTTCACAATTGTACATGAACCTGGTAGATAATCAAGGCCATCCTGAAGCAAGTTTATTGCTTTGCTGAAGGACACCTCACAAGTGCTCCGGACAAAAAGTAAAATCTCTCCGCCAACTAATCACACTTTCTACCCCGCGTGTGTGCTAATAGGCTTCTGCATTGGCTGTCCTTGATGGGCGCCAAACCTACGACCTCTTGGTCCACAAGTCCTTGCAGACTGAGCTTGTGTCTGCCCACGCATGTGGTAAGGCTGAAATAAACCTGCCAAAAGCAGTACCTCATGGAGGTGCCAGTGAGTGCCCCGGACTCTCCTTTTATCTGGGCTCATCTGGCGGCCACGGCTTGGCCTGGCATCAGCGTGTGCACCAGTTGCGGTCCAGGGGAGAAACTGCCCCTCTGTGCTATTTGCAGCCCTGTCTGTCCGAAGGAATCTGGCACCCTGACTGTCACACGGCGGCCATGTGTGTGTTTTTATTACTAATTCTACCACAGGGATCTGGTTGTCCATATGACCAGTGTGCATGATGCTACCCTCAGGCGAGCTGACATTGTCTGTGTAGACCAGACGTTGATGGAAGGGCTGCTCAAATGCTGCTTGAATATCAAGACACTTCCACATGTGCACGTACTCCAACAAATGAGGCAGGGCCTGGCCAATTGCTGGGACTGATTGACTGAATGACTTCCTTTTTCTTTTTTTTTACCCCCCCCCTGCCAAGCATGTCAGTCTGTGACCAGTCTGACCAACAATGATGGAGATGCTGTAAGTGACTGCGGTCGAAGCCGTTGGCCGCAGGGCTGCCGTGCCTATTTGAGATGGAGAGAGGGGCGTGGGGACAGCTGAGGCAGGAGGGAGCTGCTCGGCCTGTCAACTGGTTGTGACTGGAGCACGTCTGGTCACAGTTACAAACTGGACAGCTCTCTTTTTCTCTGCGGCTAGTGACATCGTCCTGCAGAAAGGCACACGGTTAGTTGCTGCCACACTGCTCTCGTGCAGCATATGCTTCGGCTGAAGGTCAGAGATGTTCAGTCCAAAACGCCTGAAAGAAACACCTCGTGTCTGGCTGGCTGCTGTAATTTAGGGACCAAACAAAGGAATACTGCTAAAATGTATATTGTACTTGAAATTAAATTTAATATATTCTAATGATAATTTTCTGGCAAGCATATTAAATGATTATTGTGTGATTCACACATACGTATCTTATTCTACTTTTTCTTAGTCCACAGTTTTTCGTTCTTCAACTACTTCTACACTTTTCGACCGATTCAGACCATTTCAATTTCAACATATTCCAAAATGTCACACTTCCTGGGCTATTATTTTTCTCATTCCAATCATTCACAGTTTTCCCAGAATTCAACATTTTTCACCCCAAAAATCCACTCACTAACCTCGTAAGACAGATTGATAATTGTGATTCACTTGAGTGAGTTCTTCACATAATCAATCTGGGACTTCACTCGGCAGATCCGTTCGGCAAAGGAGGGACTTGCTGTACAATACTTCGAGCTGATTGGATGATGCGGCATCTTGCACGTTTGTTTTGACCAGTCAACGCAACAGATGAAAACGTCTCATCTTAGGAAGGGGCACAACATCTTTACCAGATAAAAATGCACAAAGCGCCTGTTCAAATTCAACAAGGAAATGGTGAGTAATTCTGCAAGAACAGAATTAATTGCCGCGTCCATTCGTCTGTTAGGTTAGTTTGTCCCCAATATTGTGCAGCCCTAAATTATAAATTTTTCAACAACAAAATTTCCCACTTATTTCGAGGGTATGCAATGGAGTTAGGGCTTGTTGCACCCTTTAAAGCACAGGTGTCAAAAAGTCCAGTCCTCAAGGGACTGAGTCCTGCATGTTTTAGAGGTTTCCCTCGTCCAACACAGCTGATTAAAATGATCAGCTCATCAGCAAGCTCTGCAGGCGCCTAATAATGATCCTGACCATTGAATCAGGTGTGCTGGAGTAGGGAAACCTCAAAAACATGCAGGACTGCGGTCCTCGAGGATTGGACTTTGACACCTGCGCTTAAAGGGATAACTTGACTAATTTAGCCATTTTCAGCAGTAAGAAGTTAATATTTTGTCTATCATTTGATAACATTATTTTTCATGAACAATTAATACCTTTTAAAACACATTTCACCACTTGCTGTCAATTGAAAATTACATCATGTGTGCTCAGAGCTCAGGTACCGTCCAATCATGGCTAAGTTTGCAAACATCACGTGACAAAAACAAAAAAACAGGTGAGCCATACCTGCCGTACCTGTGATGTGTATTTCATTTGACAATAAGAGGCCAAATGTGTTTTTAAAGAGTTTAACTGTACATGTATAATAATGTACAATAATTAAGCTATCATAGTAATTTTAGACAAAAAATTACAATTTTTTTTAATGACAATGGCTAAATGAGCTAAATATACCTTTAATTAATGTAATAATTTCCTCAAAATGTAATATTGCCTGAATAAAATTTGCACTTAACTCGATCAAAAGTGTAATAAAGCCCAATAATGTAATAATTATTATAATAAATCCCAATCATGTAATACTTTTACAAATAATGTAATAAAAAAATCCTGACGGATATTGTAAAATTTTTACCAATAATGTAATATCTTATTATAATATTGGGGATTCATTACATTTTCAGGTGGATCTTTCCCCCCCTCAAAATTGAAAATGTATAACTTGACAATTAATGTAATATATGTTTATTTTCAGTTCAAAGCTCTTTTGTGGTTTGAGAATCTAAGAATGTTACATATGATTCCACATTTTTATATATGTTTTATTCAGCATTCACACGCAATTTCTACAGAAATGGCTTCATCCAGTTTGAAGGTGTTATTGCCATTTAGAATGACACACCAGAAAGCAGGCTTTGGTAAAACAATTCCACAACGACTTTCTACAGATTCCTGTGTTGGTCCCTGAGAAATGAAAGAAATGAATGAATGTCTTGTCAAAAGAAGAAAATTGGAGTGGGAAGAAAATGCAGATGCATTTTGTATTCAGTAGTATCCCTTTTGCTTCATGAACAATGACATTTCATGGACAAACAGGAACATATTGCATTTTGGTGCATCGGGAAAATCCTATAGCAACACAAAATCAACAGCTACATCCTGGTTCCTTCTTGGTATATGCTGCACATTTATAAAAAGTTTCATGAACCTCCTAAATGTTGCCAAGATTGTTGGAGATGAAAACATGATGTCAGATGTAATAATTTCCCCTCTGTGGAATGCTCTTCCATTGTCGACGTCAACAATGAATGGAGGTTTATGGAAAGACCATCAGCATGAAAAAGATGACTTCGACCAGACTGAGTGGCTTTACTGTGTTGTTTGTGTCACTAAAACAGGATGATGAACAACAACCTTCCAAAGTGTGCCATCAATGGCCTGCGAAGATGTGGAGGGATGAGGCAGACACCGAAGTTGGCCTATTTCATGGTCTGGGCTGCTGAGTGGCAATGCATCTACTTGAAAGCGACAGAAAAGTCCCCAGGCGAAAGGCGCGGAGGGGCGGCAGGCAAGCGGACCCAGGTAACCTACTTGATGGGTGTGACACCTTCACCATCCCGCTGTAGAATGTTGCCGCCGCACGCTCCGCTGCCTCAGTTTACAATAACACAATATAAATTCACTTCTCATCCCGCATGACGACACGTCCCCAAGAAACTGTCCTCCCCAGCACTGTTGGGATCATAAATCTCCTTGTAGCTGCTCACAGGCCTGTGTAGCCATCACCAAGCGCTTGCCTTTAGGACCCACCTGCCGAGGAGGATAGTGGCCGCGCCAGTTGTCGGCGCAGACAGAATTCGGCGGCAGACACATCCTCTCACACGCCTCTGTTTGCCCAATCAGGCAGAGCCGGGCGAGCGTGTGTGACATGCTCAGAGCCTGAAGGCATTGGCGCTGTCTTCCCACATGCACTAACGAGTCAAACCTCACATCTTCCCTCAACGTATCTGTAAGTGGTGCCGAGCCAGCTCTCGGCCTTACCTCGCACTGCTCTAACTGTGGGCTGCAAAAAGCAGTGTTTAGCGCACCCTTTATTCTATATTAGCCCATTAGGAGCCACAGGGTGTTCTGCTCTTATAAGCCTATATGCATGCTCTTGAACACGAGTTGATCTATTGCAGTAGTGGGAAAGGAGGGCCCCAGAGTTCATTAGGCTGCAGCTCAGGAGAGCAGCCGCGGGGAAGTGCGCTTTAGCCAAGTGTTGCCAGGAGGCTGCAAGTCCAGTGGGGCCGCTGTTGATGTCCGCGGCGTGTTTGCTAACAGCCTGATTCCATCAAGTGGTGTAAAAGCAGCGCAGCCAAGTGAGAGGGCTGACCCTTGGCCCTTGCCTATTTTTAACAACGCAGTATTTCAGTCAAAGGTAGTGGGTTTAGTCGAGCAGATGTGGAGTGCAAACGATGCTAATATTCATGCACTCGTACATTTGGGAGAAAATAAATTATACCAGATGCAAAGCAAAAGAGCACAAGATGTTATCTGACATCCGACTGTTATCTTCTCTTATATGCCCTTTATCTTGAGGGCAAACATCTAAAATGCACTTTCAGTTTCCATCCCTATACTCCCACAACCCTTGTTAATACATCAGAGAAGAGAAACACCACCAGAAATTAAGAACTCATAAAAAGGAGTGAGTAATGAAACTCACTGCATTCCAATGGACATTCAAGAAAGGCTTCACAAGAAAAATACTTTCAAATTGTATTTTCCACAAGATTCTGCCAAATCATATCAAAAATGAGAATAATGAACAATAGTTGTGATGTATAGGAGGTATTGCACAGTCTCTCCTCAAATGTCATCATTCAGTATGCTGCTAAAAATGGTTCAAAACAAAACATGGCACCAGATTCTTAGCACTATCTTGTATACCTGTTACCTTGCCACATGGGGTCTACACATAAAATAGAGAGTTAAACATTTTCTTCATTGCAGGGTCCTTCACGTTGACTTGGCCATATGGACACTGCAGGAGAGAATGAAATTATTAAATGGTGCTAAACAGCCGTATGTGGAGAGCAATTTCAGTCATACAGCTGGCATGGCATTAACCTGTGCAAAAATTAATCACTGAAAAAAGAACACAGAAAAAACAAACAAAAAAACCAAGATGACAAAAGTACAAGAAGGAACAGAGGCACTGGCAAGACAAGACTGGATGTGATTTAAAAGGGCAAGAGAGGTGAGGAGGATGAGGACTGAACAGAGCTGAACAAGACTCACTGGGACAAAAGAGAGAAATGCTCAGTGCTCAATTTGAGGCAAAAAAGATCATGTGGCTATAATATTAATTAAAAAAGTGGTCTTCTTCTTTTACATGGGAATAATATGTCCATTTTGTTTCATACTTTGTTTATTCTGTTGGGATTTGAAAGGCTGTACTGTGTGTTATCACATCGGTCCATTTTTCACTAACAAGCTCACTCACTATACAGTATGATGTTTTCTAATGTGTTCAAAAAGAGACTGGAAACATAATTTTTCTGATGTATTAGTTTAGAAAACGTTGTTGTGACCTAGATGAAGATCAAAGATCACATTTAAGACTAAAATCCAGATACAGAGGTACCTCGGAGTTTGAACATAATTCGTTCTTGCGAAGTGTTCAAAGTTCGAATTGTTCAACCTCCGAAACCTTTTTTCCCATAGGAAATAATGTAATTGCAATTAATCCGTTCCCAAGCTCCAAAAACAGAAAATTCCTATTTTAATTTCTATTCATTCTATTTTTATTTTTTTTTACATTTACAGTACAGGTACAGTACAAAAATACCTTACCTTATGTGTTCTGGTGTGATGGCATCAGTGAATGCTAAATGCTATTTTAATGCTAGCTTTAGTTCAGTGCTGAGTGTTGTTAGAATACTAAGCAGTCCTTGCGTGCGTTGTTTAACGTCAGGCACGTTGTTGAACAGCTAAGGGGGTCCTCGTGCCAGTATAGTAGTAGTCACGGTAGTTACAACTGCGCGATAATCTCCTTCCTAATTCCACTGTTGTTCGTAGCACTGTATGTTTTTCTTTGCTTCCACTGGCACTGTTGTCTTTCTTTGGGCCCACGGCGAAGAAAATTGTCATGGAAAAATCCAAATGCACTCGCGAGTATGGAGCACCTCCGGGAGTATTCACGATCTGACTGGAAATGAGCAGTGCATCGTCACAACTACCGCAACGTGAGCATTCGGCATTGCTCGGCTACCCGTTTTCAAGGTATGTTGGGCTAAGTTTGCTTAGCTTGGGTGTTCAAACTCCAAAAATGAGTTCAAACTTCGAGGCATTTTTTACTCAGATTTTTTTAGTTGAAGTCCGATTTGTACGAGTTCCGAGACGTTCAAACTCCGAGGTTCAACTGTAATTCGAAATGGCGCACAAATATTTTTTTTGCAATAGTAGAGGCCCACATACTCATGCGTAGGCACCTGAGGATAAGCTTATTCATGGTTTCATAATTTTTTTTCTCAATACTTAAAAAAAATAGTTTTTTTTTTTTTTTTAAAGACAAGACATATATATATACTATATATATATATATATATATATATATACTATATATATATATATATATATACTATATATATATATATATAGTATATATATATATATATATATATATATATATATATATATATATATATATATATATATATATATATATATATATATATATATATATATAAAAATAATATTATTATTATTTTTTTTCTCCCAAATGCATTTCAAGGGTCTTCAATTATAGATGATTTTTCGCTGTCTGTGAGCTGGCCCAGTCTCTATCCCCCACCACTGTATACACAAACAGCACTACTATTTGGGCAAATCCCCCTGAGCAACTTTCAACTTGACCAGAAGCTTTTTAAAGCCAACTTCTGGCATAATTCTGGATGGATATTTAACCGCTCTTCTTGGCAGAATTGGTGGCGTTCATTTGAACGGTTTGGTTTCCTGGCTACGGACGCGACTTTCAAGCATTGTCTACAAATGTTTGACAGTGGTCAATTTGGGGTTTGGGAAAGGCAATTCCAAGTTTCACACAATTTTCTCGTCTGACAATAAACATTTTGTTTGTCCATAGGCGCAATTGCTACTTTCAGTCAATGTCAGATCAGGTGGTTTTTTTTCTTAGTAAGCAATCTACAATCTACAGTGACAGTAACTAATTTCACCTTATTTCAAAATAAATAATATACCGTATTTTTCTGACTATTATTTGCTCTGGAGCATAAGTCCCACCAGACAAAAATGCACTATGAAGAAGAAAATAACAAATCGCAGTGACTATAAATCGCACTTTGGGTGGAAATGTATTTTGCAAAAACTGAAACCAAGAATAGCTTGGACTAATACCCAAAATCCCCTTTCCCTAATTGTGTCGATGGCAGTGAAGGAGTTACGGTTAGATTTGAAACTTCCGCTTCTAATTATGGAAAAGTTATTTGTTTTAGTTTAAAATGGCTTACCCTAACTAGAATCCTTGTCACGTTGGAGCAAAAGGTAGGTAACCTAGGTAACCTTTTAGTGCTGTAAATTGTAAATCCTTGTTGTGGCGGATACCGCAGGCCAAATTGGCGAGCTAGCTGAGTAGACGGTCCCGTTGTCATAATAGATAATTGCATATTGTCGCACGCATTCCATTTCAGAAGGTGCTGGTGATGCAGAAAAAGTAGCAAAAGTATTCACAAACCTCGAAAAGAAAGTAAAAGAAGAAATGGAGGAATTGGAAAAAGAAGAAATACGAAAAGAGTTTGTCGTTCGTCGTTTCCTGCCGTCTCTCACGGCCACAATTGAAGGAATGGTATCCCCAGCTAGCTTGCTAATTTAGCATGCAGATTTACTAATTAAAGCACCCAATAATAACCAACCAGGATTCTAGCTTTGGACACAATGCAGCACATGATTGTAGTTAAGGTAAGCCATTTTAAATTAAAAAGAAAAACGTCCATATTTACAGGTGGAAGTTTCAAATCCAACCGGAACTCGTTTGCTGCTATTAACACAATAAGTAATCTTATCACGATAAGTGATAAGATTCAGTTCAAGTCTACAAAAGTACTTGCACCCGAGTATAAGTAGCAGGATCAGCCAAACAATGGAAAAAAAAGTGTGACTTGTACTGCAAAAAATACACTATTCTTATATGTATAGTACCGGTACTTTTTTTTTTTTGCGGAACTCAGAGAAAAGAGAACAATAGCTTAATGTATATAAATTTACTCCCTCCCTCCCTTATGTACAAGGAACGAAGTAGCCTGTTATTCCTAAGAGCTAACGAATAGATGGATGCTAATGTCTTTCTGCTTTCTGCGTATACTGTACAGTATATGGGCAGTACAATACAAAACAATAAACCCAGTAGTGATTTGGGACTTTTATAAAGTATTGTATTTTTGTAGAACAATATTAAAATGTAATTATGTTCAGTTGTTATTCAAACTCATGGAATAAACAAACCGATTGCGACAGAACAGAAAATAATTCAAGCGCAGTAGCAAAGAACATACACACCAACATTAGAAAAGCACACAAAGGAGCTTACATGTCTGCAAGCAGTGCCACAGCACTTCCCTCGTTGAAGGTGAGCATACTCTGTGAACACCTTGTACCCACTGGAAGGGTCAACATACATCTGCTTCTTTGCCTGAACATAATGAACATTTTTTTTTAATTAGTCCAAGACACAACATGTACACTTACATATGTCCCATGCAAACAAAAGGCATACATATAACTGAAATTAACATATACATATATATAAACAGATTGTTTTGGGTTAAAGACGGGAGGCTGCCGTAAACCTTATGGCATTGAAAGAGATGTAAAACACAGTATCTTGTATGATACTACAAATTAATTGGCGTGTTACATGTTATTCAATATTCATTAGTCAAAAATATGCTATGACAAATACGCACACATTCATGTCATCTACTTAAGTTAAGCAGGGAATTTAATAAATTATATATATTCTGACACAACCGCTTACGTTATGCTCCAGCTGTTCATGGATGCAATCACCTTCTGTGAGTGAAAAACACCAAACTCCTCTGCCATCCCTCAGGAAGTTTTTGAAAATGTCACCTCTCAGTCTGTTTCAAACTGAGAGCCCACTCGTTGGTGAGCTTTGACAGGCCACAAAGACAAAAAAGCCCCAGGCCTTTTGGTGACACAGCCTGTCATTTCACATGGCATTGCACGACCACATAGTGAAGCTGGCATAGCTGGGCCCCCCTCTGCATTGTGCTTTTTCCCACCCAGGCCCTCACACTCTCCTCAGGTCTTGGCCAACTTGCCTCAACTTCACGGCACAGTCAGGAGCACAATATTTACAACAGAGAGGCCTGGAGGCATGCAGTTGCACATATACACGGCCGTCACCACTGCACGCCTCGCTGGCTCTGCTTGATGGAGGAGTAGAGACGATCTGGAGAAGATGAAGGGTCTGACAAAAAAAATTACCACCACCATAAAGCTTGTGCTTAAATGCTGGATGTAAATATTTGACTGGAGCCCAGGAAATTACTTTGAAAAATATGCATGCATACTTTGTGCAACAGCCTTTCCCAATTTCTTAAAAGTTTCTTACAGGCCAGTTGAGGCTGCCAACACAATCACTCCTGACTTCTTTTCTTCTTCTTCTTTTTTTGACAATGCTTTGTACTTGTATATTTAACTGGCAACTGATGTGATAATCACAGACGTTTCATTAGGCAATATGAATGTTTTTAAATTATATTTGACATTTGATAATGTTAATCAAATGTACTAATGCCTTAAAGGCATGTGCAAAAGACGCGTATATGAACATCTATCAGACACAAAACATGAAAATGTTCTACCTGACACGCTGCTGTGTGGAATTTATGAATGAGCAGCTCCTCCTCTGTTAGCTGTTTTCTTGCCTGTTGCGGCTCGGTTCTGCCTTCCGAAGCGTTTTGAAGTCCGTCCCCGCCGCAGATTTCTTGGATTGGTGTGCCGGTGGTTCGCAGTCGCCTCGAGCCGTCCACATGCAGTTTATAGCTTAACATTATTGTTCCAAGTTGTTCTTTAAACTGGACGTGAAGGAGAGTCGAACTAGTGCTGAGCAACGCTCTAGTTTTATAACGTTGACAATACATTGCCAGCCTTTAATGAGATGTTATATCCACCTAACATGCCTTTATTATTATTATTTGTTTTTGTTTTTTTAATGACTGACCTAAATGTCAATTCGCGTCTTTTCGACTTTTCGTTTTGCCTGCCTTCTGATGAGTTTGAGTGCACGACTTCCTGTTTGGAAGTCGCGTCATAAGCACGTGACCAAATGACCATTCATCCACAGCGCCCCCACAGTTGACTGAGGAAACAACATTGTAAACGGCCGCTTCATTAGTACAGACACCAGGAGTGTCATTTATGTTGTAAAAAAAAATTTAATCTACATTTTTTAGTCACTTGTTTACACCATAAACAAACACAGTGTTGCTCAGCCTCTGGTGAGTTGATCTTAGACAATATGACAAAGAACTTTTGGCAGTACATGAAAATAATTTGAAACAGTTTGAAATAAATGTTCTCAGTGGCCATCTTTAAACAGAGCACTTATTGTATTGCTCCTAATTTCTATACAAGTGGGTTGCAACTAATTTGCAACAACAGGAAAATGCCAGTCCCAGGGTGACAACATTTGAGAACCACTTCAGTAAACTGAACATGCATGCTTTTGTAATGCATGAAAAACATGCATGCATGACAGAACATGCAAACTTCACACAGACAGGCTGGGGCTGAAAATAGACTCCTGAACCTCAGGCAACAACAATGAGTGGAGTTAGAAATAATATTACATCAGTTAGGCCACAATTGTTAACAAACAAAAACAAATCTATATTTCATTGCATGTAGGTTGAAGTATGATCTAGTATAGCCACCTGTGTACCACCGCAAATTTCCAGACAATATTCAAATGTGGCAAATAACCCAAATATAAAAATATACACTAGGCTACTGTATAGTTTTATGCCATACAGCTCTAATCCACATAGATCTGTGTGAACGATTGAGAACTAATCTTACTGAAGAATTTACTAGCATTAAAACATCTAGCATAGTGCCATTTTTGTCCCTCTGGGACCCTTTATATTGACGTACTGTATTTAGCATATGAGATGTATGTAATATGCCATGCAGGTAAATCCTTGTAATCCTGTTAAATCTTATCTTGGCTCTTCTTCACTGAGTACAAGGATAGCTTCCCATAATATTAAAGTTCTATGAGGACTTAGACTGAGAACTGCAAGGTTGATGAGTAGACATTAATGAGTCCTTTCAAGGTTATCTTGTCCTGGAAGCCACTGATGATGTGTCTACTCTTGCATAATGAAATCTGACAAGTGTTTTTGATTGACATTGTGGGGTTCACTTACCCTCAGACAATTTTAATAAAAATAAATATCGGCAAATGTATCTACCTTGGGGGAAAACACAAGCAATGTATTATATTTTTCTCCAAAACAGTTCTTCATCTGTCAGAACAATCAGACGAACATAAGAAAAAGCAGATGACATCCATACAATTACTATGTTGCTGTAGCTGCAAGTTAAATTTGCTGCAAGCAGTGAATGGTGTTTGTCTGTCTGCTTATTCTACAAATTTAACAAGGTCTTAATATTAAAAATGTAGATTTTATTGTTTGCATACAAATAGGTGCTTCTCTAGAGTGCCTTACCATTCCATCAAATATGAAACTAAACCAGCAACGAACTTGTTTGTTATTGAGCAGTTGGAATGTTTAATTCGCCAGCTGTGTGCACCATTCAATTTCAGTTTGGATGCAAAGGTGTGAAACACTATCACGTTACATTCAAAAGGTAAGCAGTGCTTCACTGCGTTTCGTTGGATGCACAGATTAGTGTTAGCTAACACAATCTTCTGAGAAGTGGCAGCCTACTACGTTGGGTTAGGGGTGTTGCGTTTGGCCATGTGCCTGCTGCCACATAGACCGTTCCACACAGTGTAATCTGGCAGCTTGGCGCTGCCTCTGCGAGGAAAAATAACCATGCAGGCCTTGCGTGTGGTTTGCAAGTCGCAGACACATTTGTTTACAGTTGGGGTGTTAATTTCTGCCACCACAAGATCAGCCACTCGTAATCATGGTAGCAAAATCCATATTTATTAGTCCAGAATAAAGTAGGATGAGGGCCAACTCACTTTGAGGGGAGCCTTCTCAAATGGAATGTTTTCAACCTGACAAGCAATAGAGAGTGCAAACTATGCTATAATTCTTGATTCATTGGGTATTTTGTGTATGTCACAGAAATATTATTAAGGCACCTAGGAACTGCTTTAAATTGTGAAAAGAATGCATAATAAATCCTCTTTAATCCAGACACATACATTGGGGGATTGGTCAAATGCTTCGAACCAATTCAAACCGAAGTTTACTAATCATCAGAAATTAAAAATGTTGCCATTGGTTTCTCATAAATAAACATGATCTGGAACTATTTACAGCACAATTCCTATGAAATTTGAAACCTCAGTGGTGTCTTTGTATATGTCACAGATTTAAAAAATAAATAAATATATCTATGTAGTTTTGCTATTATTCTAAACACGTCCCGCTGCCTCAAACCATATGCTTCATTTTGCTGCCACTTAATTACCTTTTAGTCCGCCTGTAATAAACTGGCTGTGATCCAGACAGACTCTCTGGAGAGGGGAGAGAGGCCCATCCAAGATTTGATTTCAATTTACCATCAGGCAAATACTGCTTGAATATGAGAGTAACTGTAAACTGAAAAGGTAAAGTAAAGTCTAAAGAGAATTTAAGATCCTCTGAGATGGGTTGGTTTTTGAGAACAGAAACAACATTCAGGCAGACATAAATCTCCCTCAGGATGAAAATCGAAGCGTAAGAATAGTAATTGATTCAGCCAGCAGGTTTGACTTCAGGGAGTTGGTCCCCTGACAAATAAGGAACTGAGTCTCTTGACAAATACAAGTTCACTTTTGTAAGTCAGACCATGAAGCAAACAATAATCCCTCCACTTTTAGCTGTACTTGAAGCATAGAGATTAGTCGAGGCTGACGTGCTGAGGATCCACCTTTTGCCTACAGTTACTCACTTAAATATTAGACCAAATGTGCAATAGATAGATAGATAGATAGATAGATAGATAACAGTTTTTTTTTGTTATGACTTTAGTTAATGCTAAATGCTATCTTGGCTGACAGTTCAACAGTGCTAAATAAGACAATGTACTCACAATTATCCAACCTTTTTCGTCAGCTATTGGAAGCTGACTGTGCCGTTTCACTCACGCCGGTCCTGCATTGTAACATTGGAAATATGCCACCAGAAAATCTCAGTTTTTGCGTTGGCTCTGAAATGGCGACCGCAGTAGGGTTTATGGCATGAATTGTTATGACTATTAAACTACTAAAACAAGATGATTTCAAAATTCTCAACATGGTTAGGCATTATATACAAATGTGCACAGCCCCTTCACTCTCAAATCACCATTAAAGCAATTAAGATTCATGATTTTTAACCATTACTTAAGTCTATACAGCACTTGTCACACATGAGCTGGGGTATATATCCCATCTGATTTTGGATGAGAGGTGGTCGCCAGCCAGTCACAGGACATTCACCATTCACACTCACATTTAAACCAAAGAAAAATTCTGAGTCTTAAATGAACTAAACACACATTTTTTTGTACTGGAGGAGGAACATGGGATAGCATTCCTAGTCGCCAGCTGCAGTAGTTCCGCCATTTACCCGTGTTGTAAGGAAGTGCTTGTCTGTTCTGCTGAATGCGGAAGTTTGCAGCGCACTAGTAGAATGATGAGGGAGCACTTGTAGAATTACTCTCTTTTCAGTGGCTTCTTTTTTTCCACTGCTAATGAAAACAAAAAGAATACCTACTAAAATTGATAACTAATTAACTTAAATAATTAACTAAAAAAATTAACTAAAATGGTCAAAAGGCTTTTCATTGCAAAAAACAACAACAAAACCTTGTCACATGCACTCCAGTTGTGCTTGAAAGTGGGTTATGTAAATGTATGAGTGCACTGTATGGTAATGCCAAAAATCCAACGACCCTAATGAACTAATAAGACAGTCGTTCCACTAAAATGTCTAGTGAGTAGGATCTCGAATAAATGCTCAAACGATTGGGTTTGCAAAAAAATATTTAATGGGAAGATGCAATTAATTATGATTGTATTTATTTTATTTTATTATATATATATATATATATATATATATATATATATATATATATATATATATTTTTTTTTTTTTTTAAATCAAAAACTAAAACATCAAGTCTAGTACAGTCGTCATCTAATTTCAGACTAAAAAAATGCAACTGCATCGTCACGATTGTCGATGTAACGGGAGAAAACCCACCGACGTGATGACGTCACGGTCCGTCTGACAAGCACTTCCTGGAGTGATGTTTGTTGTGGGAAATAAGCACAGTGCAGCTCGACTGGGCCCACATTAACGGAACAAGGACGAAAGAGACACCGTTCTCTTTCATTTGGAGATGTGGCAGCTTTCTGCACGGGCCAGATAAGCCACAGGGACAGACCGGGACCAGGACCAGGAGCAGGACGAAGGGGCTGGGGGAGGACATTTGTCGGATAGCGGAGCAGCAGAACCGCCGACAGACAGCACGGAGCTGTCGCGATGCGGTAGCTAAAATATGGACAGCAGAGTCAAGTAAGCCTTTTACAATTGTACTAAGTGAAATAGACATGTGCGTTTACATGCATGGAGAACAAGAAGAAGAAAAAGAGGAAATGCTAACCGTTATGTGAGCCTTCTCTGGTAGTGGATTTAAGAGACACACCAGCTGGCTCGACAGCTTTTTGGGTCAGTCTGCTGCTCTGTCTGCTTGTTAGCAGCTCTGCTAACCTCCTCAAAAGACATGGCAACATGTGCCCCGTGTCCGTTCAAATATGTTGTCAACTTTTCATGCATAACTTCGTGCGTCTTTATGCCATCAGAATATAATTCTGCTATTGGCTCGAGTAAGATGAGTAACTATGAACTTTGTTCATAAGGCATAATTAATCGATTACCTGAAATGATAACGCACGTCCTGTTTAAGCATTCATGACTCCCCCTCTTGTTTTAGGGAGAACCCAGAGCGAACGTTTGATCTGGTAGTACATGTGGAGTCTCCAGCAACTAGAAATGGGGGTAAGCAATGTCATTATTATCACTGACTGATAATCTCCTTTCGTCATCTCTGACCTAATTTTATGTGTTTAAAACTTGCCTGACCCTCTGACACAAACTGGCTTTTCATTATGTCCAGCTCCTGCTGTAATATAGTGTGCAAACATGACAGCCCTAAGTATTAAGATTACTGCAGTATTAATGTAATCACTGCTCATACTTGCTGCTTTTGGATCATGAAGATAATGCTGCTGTAAATGAAGCAAGGGTCTATTACTGAATTCACTTCATGCAGGAACAAATATAACATTGATTTCCAAACATGGTGCTAAGGCGCACTAGTGTGCCGTGAAAGATCATCAAGAGTGCTGCTGGAAATTATCCAGTTCCACGAGTCTAGAAATTATTGATCACTTACAAGTGTATTTGTGGTCATATATGTCAGTGACGGCAGCTGCATGGATCAGTGGGTAGCACCCACTAACTTAGGACTCAGGGTATTGGAGTTCAAATCCCGGACAGGGTGAAGAGTAGTATCCAGTTGGGTCCTTCAGCAAGCCCCTATATGCTATTTTTCACTTCCCAGCCACTGTTGTGGTAGGTTGCATCAGGAAGGACAACTGGCGTAAAAAGTGTGCCAAACTTATCATGTGAGTTGCTCGCTGGGGCGACCCCTGACTGACAGGTACTAATGTAGCAGAACTAGGAAGAACTAGGGGAGGGTGATAAATCATTATCAATAAGTATCGTGTTAGACACTTGATCAATATCAGTCTAAAACACGTTTGATAAAATGTTCAGGAAAAAAATCAGAAAGAAAATCCTGACCTCTGCATTCCACATGCTGTAGGGAGAGGCTACGGTATGCCATTCGATTCGTGCCACAATTACAAGCACGTAAGAGGACATTTTGAGCACAAATGCGTGTTTTCATGCCAACTCGAAGAAGTGTCTGCATGCATTGGATGGGTGTTTTTTGTACTTGTACTTTGTTACTGGTTTGGTCATTGTTTTCCAAAGTGAAAACAGATGTTTGCAAATGTTTTATTTTGATTAACCACAGAAGATAATCAGTCTTCTTTCACAAAGGACTACAGAAATCAGTGAACAATTATTGTTACTAGGCTGAAATCAGAGCATCTGGACAATTTTTAATAAAAAAAAAGGCTCCTAACGATTACTCGATTATTAAAATAGTTGTCGATTAATTTGATAATCGATTACTTGATTAATTTTCACAGCTCTAGTTCAAACCCCCCCCCCCCCCACAAAAAACCCCAAATCAAGCCGAATCGCTTCTTAGTTGTTAAACTGGAATAAGCCTATAGTTTGTTTTATTATTATTATTAATTAAATTTATTACAATTACATTATTTTTTTCCAACTACTGTAAATTAAAACCACATGAATAACATTCATTGCTATTTTCTTACTCATTTGTAAGAAAACTAATCTTTTGGGAGATAGACGGACAAATATGTGTTTTGTTGTGTTTGTTTTTTGATGAAAATCTAAATGGGAGTTTGTGTCTCAGGAATGCCTTTGGTTGGGGAAGATAACGGTTTACTGTGTAATTATAGGGATTGTATGACTGTGCAAACAGGTTGTTGTCATAATTGTTGTAGTAATGTTGGCACCAGGACGACAAGTTAAGCGACTACAACCTACACTGCGTAACTTAGTGTTATTTGCACAAAGACAAGCACTCATTACGTTTGTTATAATGTTCTGTATGCTTCTTGGTTGACGTCTTTTCGAAAGCAAGGTCAGGGGAAAGACAGCAGAAGTTCAGCTGCGATGCTTCAGTTACATATTAGTGCTATGCAACTGACCTTCCAGTCTGCACTTTGCTGCTGCCGTTCAGTTTGTAAGATAACCGCCTTTCTCGTTGCACCCTGACCCCTCAAAGATTGTTTTGGAAAGATCACGCTTGGGTCAGCAAGTTGTATTAACTGTTGTTCCATTTGCAGTGGTCAAACATTCCAACAGTCACCGCAAGGACAAAAGGTGGCAAGGCAGGCCTAGAAAGTGACTGCTGGCAACATGATTTCCTAGTATTTGTGAATAATGGAACTAAAAACGGCTGTGTTATACAATGGAATCCAACCCAGTGTCGCTACTAAGTCAAATATCACATACAAGCATTTTCACTGCATATTATTACACCAGCTATCTTATTGTTGCGCTCTCAGTTTTGACATTAAGGGGGTGTTATGTCGACGGTTGTGCAGCTGCCTTGCTAAAGGAGAGAGTAGACTGCAAGTTGTCCTTGGACGTAGTTCTGATATTGGATTTTAAAGCAAACTCATAAAGCAGCAGCATGTGCTGTAATAGCCCACTTCCTCCACACATGATTCAGGGTCAGGCTCATATCCGGACTTGTGCTCCCTGGAGCCACAGCTACGCAGCAATGTTTGCACACACATATGCATTCAGCTCAGTCATTTGGGGTGTGGACTCGGACCTGATGTGATTTATTATATAGAAAAAAGTCACTGTTGGAGTATTTTGTTTTTAATGTCTATATACTGTGTATACTATCGACAAGCAGGTGCCAATGACAGGGTTTCAAATTGGCCAATAAATTAATCTGCTAATATTTCATGAAACATTTGTGTGTTTAACTGTCTTTGCCTAACAGGCTAATGTTCGTGTACTTTGTGACATGCTTTTGACTCACTGCTGTGTGGAGCTCATTTTTTTGTCAAAGAAAGGGTTAAAGCTGTGAGTCATAACAAGAAAGGCTTTGGCCATGATGTGAAACCTCTTGTCACTCACTGCAATCTGCTTCTTTTGCCAAAATGCCTCGCTTGAGTTTGACGTGTTATTTCCTTATGACCTGACTGAAGTAGAGACATGACTTTAAGTAAAAGAATGATGACCTTAACAACATGAAATTTAGGAGATATGGTGGAAGACTTCAACTCGTCTGTATTCTTATGTGACTTTCTCTCGTTAACAGAACACAAGTGAAATTTCACTTGGACTCGGACTGCAATTTAGTTCTTAAGTACCTTAGTCTTTACCAAGCATATAAATCCAGTTTACGACAACATACTTAACAGTGACCGGGAGGGAGCCATGCCTGAGTCAATGGAAAGCTCACATGGTTTTGCTGATGTTGCAAACACTGCTTTGCCTTCCTCACCACATCCTGGTCTTGCAGGCCCTGAAACTAGATCCATGTATGACGCTGTCACACAAGCAATCTGATGTTCAGGTCACCTTCAAAAGGCACAAGACTGTTGTCCAATGAAAATCACTCTTTTTAAGATGGCCTGTGTCTTCCTGTGTTAACTAGCCTTCGCACCTTCTTTAATCAGCACTGTGCTGATGACACCCACATGTTGGCAGGCAGGCCTGCAATGAGATGGTTTTATTCTGTTTTTGTTGTTGTTTCTCTTTGGCTAATAACAACTAGTGTTCTTAAAATAAGTTCTTAGTCATTATGAAGAAACACTCAGACAATGGTTGCGTGTGTGGAATGAATATGAAAAAAATGTGTTGAAAAGAACATCCTATTATTTGTTTATGGCCTCATTTTGTCTTAAAAGGTTACAGCATCCAAAGTAATAGGCAAGAAAAGAGGGGGTTGGCCCCCTGGAACTGGAACACTACCGAGTAATATTCGTTTGTTGTACTTGCTCCATATCTACAAAAATAAGTTGTTTCATTATTTAAAATCCAATTGTCAGCATGTCCAATTATAATCTAATGTACTGTAATCCTACATTCTCTTATCTTAAAATATTATTTTTATCAATGTTATGAATTTTTGTTTTGTTTTCACTCTGTGTTGAGACTGAGGTTGCCGTTAATGGTTTTTATTATTATTATTATTATTATTATTATTATTATTTTGTCTAGTATGGTATTATGGATTGCCATGATGTATTTCTTGTGTGGGACCCACTTACAAACAATATGTTACGTCTCAAGGGGTTCATCCCACATAAATAAAGAATTTTCACCTATCTGTGAGAACTCTATGCTAAATTTTGATGGAAGCTGGATTGTGAGGCAACAGTGCAGCTAATTTACATACGGAAATACCGGCATCCCCACACCAAGTTTCTCTGTCCATGACTCTGCTGCCCGGCTGGCCGAGGAGCTGCCATTTGCACTGTTGAAATGATGATTTTTTTTTTTTTTTACTGTACTTCAGATTTATTTATTATCTGAGGCTAAAAATATATTTTACTCTGAAAGGTGACTGGATTCTCTCTCTTATAACTGTCTATGACGGATCATGACACATGTCAAGATGCTATCTTGGTTGTGGCGCGCTGATATTAAATCCACAAGATAGCAAAATTAGTAAAAAACATACGTATTTGGAAAGTTTCTTTGCAACGGGGAAAAGGCCCAGTGTTGAGACGGTCATAGGTTCTTATGCTAACAAGAAAGAGGAAGATGCATTCACAGACAATAGCAGGGTACCTACTTGAAATATGGATTTACGGTGACAGACAGGTGATGTTCAAGCATGAGGCCTGTGCTGCACAATATGCGGCAAGCAGCTCTTGATTTAACATTATGGTGAGTTATTCATGGACCTTATATTTGTTCTGCAGTGTCTTGTTACTTATGTTGGCACATTTCAGGAGGACGCTGCTAATGTAGTTACATAAAAATGTGGCTTCACGTTTATTGTTGCAGTATATCTCCAAAATAACACAGTTTTTGTGTTGATCGAATCATTCATGGTAAGCGTTATAATAGAGACCATTTTTATGGTGTTTGTGCTGCTAGGGCTGGGCCATTTTACCTAAAAATAAAAAAATGTTAACAAAAATTTTGATTTATGATTTTTTCCAGATTTTATATATATATATATATAATTTTTTTTTTTTTACATAAACCAAGAACTTATAAATTTTTGCTTTTATTTGATCAGTTAACAAAAGTAACCATATTTTTTCTCTTGGAATCAATGTACGAAACTTCTACCTTGAATCAAATACTTCTGGAAAAAAAAGTAGAAAAGTAAAACTTTTTTGCCAACTTTGTTTTAAAAGCTAAACAGTGCTACCTCAATATGACACAAATAAACATCACATTTTGGCTTTAATGTAGGAACCGAGGTCTGAGCTTGTCATCCCCTCCAACTGTCTGCTGATTTTACAAGTACAAGTAATGTCATGTAAATTGAGGTGGCTGTTTTGCCATGACTGGCAAATGTCCTTTTAGCGTTATTTGATTGGCCAGTCCGCGGAGTAAGAAAGTTTTGGCCTGCCGTAAATCGGCTATTTTACCGTGATTAGTCACCCCCTTTTATAGATCTTCTTTCACTTTTCAATTTTTTATTTATTTTTTTGTCACTGAAAATAGGCTGTTATCAGCATTACCAGCCCACTATACTACATTTCATAAGGATTTTATGTCGCAGACGATGCAGAGCCCGATAAGCGTCACTGGCACGGCAAGTGAAAGTAAGCTTGTCTTTCATACTGGTAAGCGCTTGCAAGGCGAGTCCGTCTCGACAAGATAGCGTACATGTTGCGACCACGCAGCAACATAAATAAACGTGCGCATTTGTGGTATTCACATAAGCTTGTAAATGTCTATAAGCAATCAGGATAAAATATCCAATTTACAGCAGGCTAAAGATTTCTTCGCTCTGGCGATTGACCAACATTGGAGCCGTTCAGAGCAAAAATATCGCTAGCATTTGAGTTGCCAGTCACGGCAAAATAACCACTGCCTAAACAAATGGCGTGGGGCAACTTGAGCTGTATACTTGCGGCTAGGTAGCAGTAGCACATACTTGGGTTCTCCCGTTCTCAGCAAGTGGTGAAATCGAGTCTTTCTCACTGTATACATGGGTGCCATATCATTAGCGAGGTGCAATGTGTTCGCTTTTATTGTGCCCCTTTCTTGTCATACGTGCTTCCTTGTGTAAATGACTCCCCCGCAGTAACATGGTAAACAGTTTTTTTAACTATATATATCTCTCTATTTTTTTTTTAAGCGGTAGTTTGTTTGCTGTTGTTGAGTTCCTCCCGTATGGAGTGTGTGAAAACACGACTGGCAGAGCTAAAGTTACTGAAGCCCGGAAGCGGGCGCGGCGCAACGAAAAGGAGAAAAAACATCAATGTTAAAACGATTTTAATCGTCCACAACAAAACACTCGAATTAATTAAAAACAAATCGATTTTTCGCCCAGCCCTAGTTGTTGTAGCATTTTATTAATCAGCCAACTATTGTGGGAGTTTCCCTCTATTGTTTTTACAGGTTCAAAACTTATTTAATTGAAGTATTGAGTCACCACTGGTCACTTGGTGCGGGTTTGTACAGTTTGCTGAGGAAGCTTTCGACAAGCACATGTGCAAATGACCAATTTTCAATTGAAGACACTGTCCTTTAAACAGACGCTAAATGTGAATCCACTGAAATGATCTGTTGTTTGCTGTGTACATTGGATAGGATGACCGTGTAGGAGGATCTCATGAGAATTCCGAGGGTCTCTGATGTTATGCCAGCAGGGCTATTGAACCACTCTAAATGCTATAGGCTTTTGTACCTAATGATGCATGCATGACCTTTACAATCCAATGTTTTTTCATTTTCCTGTGCAAACAGCAAATTTGTTCATGTATGATGTTTAGGATATTTTGTTCCTGTTACCTGCTATGGGTATGTTTGAAGCTTCCCATCTGCCTCAACTGGTAATTGAGTTATGTTATCGTCTCTGTAATTCAAATAACAATAGATTTCTAGTGAACTTATCAAAAAATATTCTCCAGAAAAAGGAATTGACTAGCTAGGATAGCATGTATCCGCCAATTTAATCATTGGTAGGGAAAATCATGAAAATAAAGCTCAAAGCAATGGTAGGCGCGTATATGTGTGGACTTTGCTCTCCACTTCTAACCACGCCTGTGTGAATAGATGACAGACACTGGCCCCTTTCCCCCCATGCAGGTCCAGAGAGACTTGGCCTCCCTGTTCAATGCGAGCTCAGTTGTGCTTAGCTCTGTTGGCTCAGTGCTCTTTGGATGCTCAGGCTGTGAGTGAGTGTTTCCTCAGAGCGTGACTGGCATGCTAGCTACTAGCGGTCCTGGCTACATAAAGCCATATTGATGTGCTTCCAAGATGCTGCCAAAGCTAGCAGATGATGCAAAAGCTGCCAAGGCAGTAGGTGGGGACAGATGCTACCTGTCCTCACCCTCTCCCTTCAGCCAGATTGTTTCCAGTAACAAAGCAATAAACTTAAGAGATCAGCATATCAGTTTACAACTACATTCATGCTGTAATTACGGAGACAATTTATTCTTTCTAAAAACTCTGAGTATAGCTGTGGGAACACAGACACCTTCACATGACAAACTATTACCTGTGTAATTTGTTTCCCCCGTGTCCATTTATTTATAGGATACGAGAAACAAATTAGGAGGAATCAGGAAACATTTAATAATTCTTTAAAAGTGAACAAATATGCACTTTAAGAATATTAAAATGCATTGTTATCTTGTTTTACAATTATAGACATGTCGATGACCCCTGATCTAGAGCAAGCGAAGTGCGCATCTCCGCAACGCGGTGCATTATGGGTAGGCCGGCACTGCACTGTCATTGAAAACGAATAGAGTCTAACGGGGGAAGCCCTGATTTGGACCATTTCAACCGTAGGAAAGTTGATGTTTTTTTATTGAATCTATTTTAAACATGCATAGCGTGTCATTACTTGACTGCCCTCTGCCGGGACACGACAGTTAAGCCTATTTAAGTGCTTATTATTTGAATGAATGTGTGCACTTTACCGGGAGTTAGACCGAGGACACAACACCGGGACGCGATCAAGAGACGGGTAGGAGCTTTCTTCACTGAAGGGGTCAATTGGGGCTAGAAGCAGGCTCTTAAATGACAGTTTTTTCATTAGTTTGTTTACATGTACGTCTTCTAGCAAGCTTTGTAATGCTTCCTTCTGTTCCATCGCTTTCAGGATATTGACAAAATAAATGTGTTTAAAAAAAAATCCATTTTAGTCTCTTATACGTCCGTTTGGATCTTTCTTTTCTGTCTGGAAATTGGGAAGAGTGAACGGAGGTTTACAGGCGTACACTTCCGTCTTCTCGAGCTTTGCAATGTTTTTTTTTTGTCGATAAACTCCATTAGGACAGTTAAAAATGCCACCAAGTGCACCTGTCGTTTTGTCACTTAAGTCATTTAAACAACGCTTGCAAGCTTTAAGGTGTGCAGTTACGCAAACGCGTTCAGCACTCCATTCCCCGCCATTCAAATGACGGCTTTGTTTGGTAGCAAGTTATTTTAAGAACTTGATTTATACGCATGCGCAAACGTAATGCACACATCGCTTATAGTGCGCTTTACATTAAGAAATTTTCTTTGCTTTCACAACAGTTACTGTATATTGTACAAAAACATTAGCTTGCTTAAACGTTAAGATACATATGAAAGTTTTTAAATTGAATGAATTAATTAATGATAGTGCTAATAATGTAAATAGGCTGCTAGAGCTCAATTAGGTGTGTTTAAATAACTGTTCAAACCTCATCGAGAAACACATCCAAAGAAATCTACAACAAAAAGTATAGAGCAGACACAATTTGGCCTTTTATCTGCATGATGTTTTAGTTTGACTTTGTCCAATTATGAAATGTCTCTTTTGTACAGTATCCTATGAGATGTGGAGGTCTCAAAAGGGTCACCTACTGTTCGCTAGTTCAATAGCCGTCTGCTTGCTTCTTTCCTCTAGCCCCCTCAAGCAGAACTCAGATTTTTTTCCCCCTCATTTCTTTTTTCCACCTTTTGTATTCATGGAGCAAAACTCACATGTAGTAGAACTTTTAGAAAAGGTTGAATGTTGGCATTCTATGAAATGTCAGCATTGGTCGTCGACCCAAAGCTCACTTATTCCGCTGTGTGATTGGATCCCGGCGGCATGTTGAGTTCATGGCAGAATCACACTCAAATCGGAGGCCGTTGGAGTACTAACAGATGCCATGGCAGCGAGGAGGGTGTTGATTGGTCATTAGAGAGGCCACACTCCTTCACTTGCACTCTTGAGAAGACCCTTGGTCCTCACACATTGTTTATCTCACAACCCTTATGCCTTTCTAGTTTGGCTCACCCATGTGACTTTACTAAATTAGCTCATTTACAAAAGATCAAGATGTCATCCAAGTCTTTGTTCTGTTTCCTCCGAGTCAAATTAAGCAGGTATAATTGCTTTCACCACTATGGTATTAGTGTAAGGTTGGATATAGTAATGACTAGGGTTGGGCATTTTAATAAATGACCGTGATCAATCTTTTTTTTTTTTTAATGATTCATTATATTTAAAAATAAATATTTTCATTATAGATGGGTGAATCCTATGAATTACAACTTGTTGAATGCTAGTATCGTGTCGAGCAAAATAACACTGCGTGTTATGTTGTTAGTGCAATTAATCAAATTTTAGACCTTCTTAATGGCATTATTTAAGGAAATGCTGGACATGCTGTATGTACTTGTCAACATTACATTTAATTCCTCATCTTATGGTTCAACACAATCCAAACCTGTCCCTAAAAGGGAAACAGTTAGTTCGATACTAGTAATGGACTTTTAAATCCTCAGTGTCAATCCGTAAGTATAATGTTTCCAGTGTGCCAAAAAGTAAGACTTGATTTGGCATGCCTTTGTAACAGCTTCACCCCATGTTCTCAAGCATCACTTTTTTGTTATTGTCTGGAGTCATTTGTATCTCCCGAGTCCCTACTCAGAGTTACTCATCCATTCATTGCTCTGTCGGAACCTGGTGCTTGTTGGGTCCAGTTCCAACTTAATATCATTGAAAAAGACTGAAGGTATCTTTGATTTGTTTCTAATGAATGGACTGTATCATGATGCATGCACCATTTCCACATTTGGGGTACGGTGGCATGCTAACTTCCGGTTGCTAGGCTAATGCATACTGTAGCAGTAACGCTGACAGCATTAAAATGCTTCATAATACAGTATACTCACTGTCTCCTGGAATTAGAAGTAGAAATGATGTATTACTTTTCCAATTGCTCCAGTTATTCAAGTGTCGGCGAAACGATCAAAGCAACATATCTGTTGCACAGCACATGCAGGTTCTTGTCTACATAGACTTGCACGGCTTCTATTGAGACATTCAACTTTGTTTATTGGCACTTAAACAACCTAACTGTAAGATGAAGATAAATGTTGGCACGGCTCGAGACTTTCTTGATCCCCCGTACCCACACCTTCGAGACGGAGCAGCTGTAATTATCCTAGCCAGGTGCCGAGCAGGGACAGAGGGAACATCAGCGGCCAAAGCTGCACCTAGCTCACCGTTGTTAAAAATTCACAACTTTGATGACATTTCCACCTTGAAAAGCACCAGCTCCAAACTATTGAATATATCTTTTACATAAACCCGCATGAACAAGCATTTAAAGAATGAAGATCATTTTCCTCCAAAAGCCGGAAACACATAACCCGCCGCACCTTTGCACCGGAAATGCTTGATGTACTACATATGTCCTTCATATGGTCCCTTACATGGAGTGATTTAAGATCCTAGTATTTGACTATCAGCACAGTCTCTGTCAGTAGTTGACCTGTCACTATTTATAAATGGTAATAGGGTTCCCTTTTTTATTTTGTGTTTATTCTCTTTTTAACACACTTTTCAGTTACTGCCATTGCCTTTTTCTGCTCATTTAATTTCTGTTGGTAAGCAAAAGTGTTGAGTCATTGTTGCACCTTGTAATATTTTTTAATCAACCTTTTCCACAGATAGTTTGCCGACACAAACAAGGCAAAGTTTTTCAGTCTGCTTTCAACTGTATCGCATGGATACACGGGCCTTTCGGGGACCATGGAGCGGGATTCTCTTTTGGTGCCATATGACCTCGTGACATGCAGTGCTTGGCGCACTCCCTTAGAAACATCCAACACCCTCTGGACAGCAGTTGTTTCATCAGAATAGTGTGTATTGGCCAAAGCATGAAGCACTGGGCCTGAATGTGTGAGGTTGGGTTTTGATTGGTGACAAGGTTATTGCTGTAACAGCAAGAGGTGAGCTATTTGTAGATCGGGCATCAATAAATTATGCCTAATCTAATAGTTTTACCGCAATCCCTCTTTATTTTTTAATTTTTCATTTGTGTTTACAATAGCATCTAGATGGGAAAAAACATGGAAATACTTTGAGGCATGGAGAATCCACTGCAGGCTATTTATAGACTAAAACTGGGGAAATGTAGGGCCTGATCAATAATTTAAAATGCGATGATTTTGATAAATGCGGAAGTGGCTCATCGCATCACTTTCACTCACAGCTTTACAGACTTTACTGTTGTTGTTTTTGCTGGCTGTTGTTTGTGTGCGTTCATGGTAATAGACCTAAGTGAATATATTCCTCTGTGACCATTCTTTAGATCCTCTGGGTAGCTGTTGGATTATTAATGTTAAAACATGAAGTCAATGAAGCAAAAACGAAATGAGGACCCAGCTGAAAGTATAAGCTCTTCTTCACACGTATGTCAAGAGATGACTGTCGGTAACGAGGAATATGTGTAGCACAGCAGATGGCATTTGTAATACAAATATACATACATGCCTACAAATACACACAACCAATCATTTGGAGGCTTAAGTACAATGATTGGCTGGTTCTTATGCATGTAATACCAAGATGCCCTAGTTTCACCCACAAATCAACTGGATTAGTTCACTCCTGCTTTAATTTTGCTGTGGTGATACTAATCTTGCCGTGCCTTGACAAGTGGGGCTAATAATAATAATAAAAAAAACTCTACTCAAAAATCTTTTGACTTTTCACACTGTTATTGGAAGCAGATATGGGATATTTAAGACATTTCGTCTTAAACCAATAAGAGGACTCCATTTTTATGGCTGTATCATTTGACAAACATCTTGTGTTGATGTGCGGACCTCAAAAGTCAAATTCAAAACTCACGACTATATTGTAAAAACTAGGGGTGTGAATTGCCTAGTACCTGGCAATTCGATTCGTATCACGATTCATAGGTCACGATTTGATACCAATTAACCCCGATACGAATCTATAAGTTGATTATTGCGATTACAATTGTTTTTTTTACTCAAATTTAGAAAATACTAATGAGTAAACTTGTACATGTACACTGTAATATTTGTATGAAAAAGTTATTTATTTATCTGAAACTTCAGACTTATAACTCTGAGCCACTGTATTTAACAAACAATCTGTTGCAATCTGTTTCATGTTAGAACAGCATTGAAATAAATTATTAAGGCTTAATGGCCATTAACATAACATTCTTCCATGCTAAATGTGTGAACCCTAACCGTAAGTAAGACGTTTTGTTGAATATTTCCATAAAAAATCTGTTACCACGTTAACATGTCACTAAGTAAACCACCACCAAGGAAAAAGAAAACTACAGTTCAGTTAAAACAGATCGGGCTAGTGTGAATGCAGACATGGTTACGCATTTTTAAAAAAGAAAAAAAAAGAAGTGCTTCTCAAGCTTGGAATGACTTAATCATGGATATGCTCTCCCGGCTTGCTTTGGTTCTCTTGGGTGTGGAGATTGGATGGCCATATTAAGAGTGGCACAGTGTGATGAAGGCAACAAAGAGGAGCCATGGACAACAATGGAGTTAATCCAGCATTTTTTGTTTGTTCTTCTTTGCATAATGTATGGTTATTTATTGAAATAGGAAACAGATTTATTTTTTATTTTTACACCCATTCTACAGTCCACAGATTGTAATACAATAACTAAACTCCTTTAGAACTGCATGGAATGGAAAGATGGAAGGACAACAAACAGTTGGAATGTAGAGATCCATTATTTTGATACCTTTGACATATAAAATATAAAAACTTACATACACTGTGAAATTTAGACCAATCGAAAAAGATTAATTCTTTAGAGACTGGTATTTGGACCCTCTCTGAACTATTGCCTTGTAAGCTAATGCAAAATGATCTCTAAACCACATGATGTAAAAGACAGATATGTATCTTCCATCGGTAATTAAGAAAATCAACCTACTTATTGACATGATATGAGTACTGGTATTCTGACATCCAGACTCTTAATTTAGGCACCAAGAACAAACCCAAGTCAAGCAGAACTAGTGGTACAAGCCTGCTGTCTGTGCTGTCATTTCAGTTTCTGTCCTCACTATTTACATGTCAACAGCTATGCCTCCAGGGTATGTCTCTCTGTTCAAGGCTACTCTGATGTTGCCTTACACCCCACAATTACTGTGAAGATGATGGCGTTTACATGCATGTTGTAGCTCTATTGGCCCTTAATTTGGGCTTTGGCCTATTTTTCAGGACAGAAAATATAGGTCAATCTTGATGCTTTTGTGGATGTCTTAGACCATTTATCATTTGAAATGCTACAATTTGTTTACAGACAGACAGTCTGTGTGACCATGCGATACTTAGATTCACAAGCATGTCAGTCATTGGCTCGTCTCAGTTTACTGTGTATTTTAAATTGTAACATGGGTATTAATTGCCAGATTTTATATCCAGGAAGGCAATCTCTGTTAATACCAGTTGTGCTCTGTAATTCTCATATTTTTTATGTGGGTCTGATTCTTTAAAATGTTTAGTATAGATCTGTGTGTGTATCCGAGGCATAGGCTGTATGCTCATACGTTCCCTAACTGCTCTTTAATAACGGCTGCAAGTCCAAGTTATACTCCAACATTAATATGTAACTTTTTATAAATTCCTGTGTAACAGCGCCACAGAGTTGCAGTGTATTCACAGCACAGAATTTGTTTCCACACCTCCACCACAGTGCAATATATCATGTAGGGCTGCGCACTATAGCCAAAAATTCATATCATGGTATGCAGTAAATAGCATCCTTTAACTGTAACAGTATATGTCACAATATCCAATTATGGGTAAAACATATTTTTTAGTTAATAATAATAATTTAATTAATTAATATTTTCTGAATAGGTTTGTTATGTAGCCCAGAGAAGCAAATTTGTTAAAATAAACAACAAACACAAATGTGAATTAGAATAACTTTTAGTGTGCAAATTAAAAGTCCCTGTGCAAAATAAATTAAGCCACGTTAGCTAGCCAGCCATAGCTTGTACGTAGGTAGCTAGAGCGCCGCAAAGTAGCTTGCACTATTTTCTGTCGAATGTATTTCTAAAAATGTTACTGAGCAGTGTCTGAATTTTGGATTCCTGGATTTTTGGTGTCTTTAATTTCCTGACACATTCCCGTAATGGTTCGGGCGGGGCCACCGTTCATGTCGAATGCTGAATTCTATTTTGAATATTCGAAACAATCAGTATTTTGCGTTCAGTCATTTCCCTAGCAAAATATGGATGAGCCATAGTGTTTTATAGCTCTGCAACAGGCTGTTTCTATAGTTACAAATTAGTCTAACTGTTCTCAACATCAATTGCTCACTTCTTCAAGAACACAAAAATAAAGTGGATATCGTAAACATACTTATTTCACAGAGGTCTTTCCCCACTATATCTTGAGGCTGTCCGTACAATCAGATTGATTACTGTCCGTTCTGGAAAGCTGGTAGACCTCTGAAACAGGTGTTCAACTGTAAAAGCAAATTGATTGCTGTTGAAATGAAGCCCTGGAACTAGGCATGCACCAATACCACTTTTTCCAGACTGCCTCTGAATGGTTGCATTTTTCCCCAAAAATTCTGATAAAATGGTATCTTTGGGTTCGTGTCTGGCATTTTTACTTTTTATCCTTATCATGTGAGCGTAAAAACACCTTTGCCACTCACCAATGACACAATAATACTTAAAAACTGTACATTGTGTACGTACTCACGATTAATTTGATGTGTGGGATGTCAAGACGAATGCAGTGGCAAATTACAGCTGTGCTTGCGAGTCATGACTCACATCATAGAATAATTAAATGCAGATCGTTTCCTGGTTTTTATTACCGTATTATCATTATGTTTGACCTATTGCAATTTTTCAGACAGGCAAAGATAGAAGCCTTCTTGTGAGATATGCTAAGGTGCCTTCAGATATGTAATTGTACAACCTCAGCAGTATTTGATAGATGTTCCAGTGAACTTTTGTACATAGGGGAATAGTTGAATTCACTGTTATTTATAAAAACAAAAATAAAAAAATACTATTTGTATTGTGTACCAGCATTTTGCCCACCAGTCCTGCAGAACTTTGAGCTTTTATGTGACACTCTTTGCTTTTAACGGGTACAGATGTTTTGTCTTCCCTGTGGAAAGACTGGCTGACTGACTTAAAGTTGGAATGCCTGACTGAGAGCTGTCTTTCTGTCAGCCTTTGCATGTGAACTTCAAATCACAGCTCAGCAGCAGCGTGCATGTAGCCGCCAAAGGCAAGGCTTTTCACTGTCATCAGCACCATGCTGCTGCCTCTGGGTGCTGTGCCATATGACATTAACAGAGATCGATCCTCTCCACACCTCAAGGAGCTGCCGCGCGACACAGTGTTTTCTGTGATGCCGCAACCCACCACCTCAAAGAGTGAAAAGAAACTCTCCCCTAAGCATCTGCTGCTGACTGACAATCACCTGATCACCGGCTTTCCTTAACTTTATGTACATCCAAAAACTTCGTTTTGTCACACTCCTCAAAATAGGATTCCTATCCATCTGTCTGTCAAAAGAGAGACCGAACCAGCGACCCCCAAACCTCTAAAAAAGAATTCGACAAGGAATCACTGCTTTATGCTTGGTCACCAGAAAATATAGCACAGTTTCTCGGCAAACTAACCAATAATACATCTGAATATATACAATGAAGAACCCAGTGATTTGCTGCATGGACGTAGTCTGGACCAGCTCTTAATTTTCCAGGTGTGTCACATGGTAATTAATCACTGCAGAACAGTTTGCTTTTTGTTTTGGCACTTTGTTGTCAGTATTTGTTTTAAAACACAGTAACATGAGAGTGCTTTGCTTGCATCGTCAAATATCTCAACATTTTGCCCTATTCCTATAAAAGCCTGTGCATAACCTTCCACTATAAATCTTTCAAACATGCTGTCTGGTGTTGTGATAAGCATTTAACTTCAGAACTCAAGTTCATTGTCCTTATTAGAACTAGAAATGAAATTTTCATCCCTTTTTTTCCAAAACAAGATAGTATTTCAAATTGGCAGTGCAGAAATAGCACAAACATACATTCAGTCTTGATTGATTGATTGATACATTATAGTTACTGATTTGGTCCATATGCCAAAATTGGTGTTTCCAAATGTCTTATTTTGACTAACACAAAAATAATCAGTCTGCTTTCACGGTGGGCTACAAAAAACAGTGGATATTTATTTACTGTTAAGAGGCTGATGTTCCTAATATTTGGACAATTTAAATTTGCACAAGGTCTGATGATGAATCGATTATCAAAAGAGGTATAAATTAATTTGATAATTGATTATTTTTCAGGTAATCTATTAATCGTTGCAACTCTACTGCAACATTTGAAACCTGTAAAAGTCATCAGAGCAGATAAGAAAGCTGCATGGACCAAAGTTATTGACTCACTACCAGAAAACAGTGCCTCTGCTGGTTGTAGCCAAGTCATGCATTCCAATGGACGATAAATTAAAGGCTTCAAGATATGATTAACATAATTTAAAAACAAACAAACAATTAATGGGCTCAATAAACACTCACACCCCTAGTTTTGATTGTCTGCCATAAACAAGGACGCACACAGATTTTAATGGATAATTCCAGACGGGCAGTTGGCATTTTAGATCTAAATTGTTCAAATATGATTTTCAGTACTTTACTTTTCTCTGCTGTTCTCGCTGTGGTTGTTCTGATGGAGTCAGCGACTGCCTTGTGTCTTACAATTTTGCTGAATGTGTTTTTCTGCTGTTACTTTGGCTGCGTAAGGCTTGCCATGGATAGCTGACTCGTGTAGCTTTAATGTCTGTGATGTTAGCTCTTGAGATGGTGAAACAATTTAGTCCTCAGGCTCTCTTTATTCTCACCTTTTTCCTACAAGGCTTGCAGATTACGGTCTTGTGTCCATGCAAAATCTAAGATCCGCCTGTGAGTGAGGAAGATCCACACCTGATAACTCAATATAATACCGGCAAAAACAAGGCTTGTGCCCGTTTGTTCATTTTGTTTTTAAAGTCATTACGGGTCCTTACCTTTTAATAATTCAGTTTTTTGTTTTACATAAATGGGCTGCATGAAGATAAATGTGTGACATTAAGATGTACGTATAATTATTTAAAAAAAAAAAATCTTTCATCATTTATGGAATTGTCATCTTTAACCTGCAGTGATGACATCCTTGCTCAGCCATCTGTCCTTCAATGCTCTATTTGGGAAGAAGAGTTTGAGCTATATTTCATACTTTGTCAAGCTTCATAGATTTTATTTAGTCGTAAAAATGTTGCCTTGATACTGGTTACATCCTTCTTAGCTAGCCAAACAAATATTGAGCACGTTGTGTTGAAGATGCAGTCAAGCAGAGCCTCCGTTTGACGTAATGTTGGACCAGTATGGAATCTGACTGGAAATATCAGCACTGATATGTGGTGATACACAGAGGCTGTCACAAAGGTTGCCTCCATATGCTATGCCACTCATTCGTGAAGCTGTGAAATTGGGTTGCATCCCAACTAGCCTGGAGACAGTATCGCTTTCACTTCTCTCTTTCCATCTCTGTCTGTGCATCGCTCCACTTCACCCCCTCCCTCCCCCTCTGCTTTTCTCAGCTTGTCCCACTGAAGCATTTTTCTCACATCGTCGGGAAAATGAAACAACTAATGTGGCATTATTAGGGTCACATCATCTCAATGCAGCTCTGTCTTTCGTCTTCTTCCAGTGAGGCTGAGGCTGAGGCTGTTGTTTATCTTTTCAGATGTACATGAAGAAGTGGATTAGAAAATCCCCCTGGCCACGATCTTGTGCATGTGAAGCTTGCCAGTTGTTGATTTTTTTTCTTTTCTTTTTCCGTCTGGAAAAGCACATGCAACCCTTAGAAGTTGTTTTTCCCTCCTTTTTGTTGGCTTGGGTTGTAAATTGTAAAATAAAAACGAACATCTATTTTTAGGCTTGGATAGGATCAGTTTTGAAATGTTATTCTTAATGTTCTGCATTCACGGTGGCAGGTTGATTCAAATGACCAGTTAGAAAATGTTGCTAATTTTCAAAGTCAAATTGAATGAAGGTAGTTAACAATGTACTCACTTGAGCCTCGCACCACCTCTTTCAGTTTCTCATTTGTAATTTACCTAGTGTGACCAATCAGTTTTTAATAAACTTAAGGACCATATCATCTTTACTCGAAACCTCTGCTGACTAAATCAGCATGAAATGTAATGCCATTTACCGCGTCGAGGCCTGGTCTATTGGTAAAAGCAAAAAAAAATGTTGTAAATGTCCAAGTGTGTTTTTTTCCGGCTGGCCTTTTGAAAGATGCCAGTTAATCTGCTTACTCTTTAAACTGCAAGCGAAGGAGTTGGGCCTCCTCCCAGCCAGAATAAGTCTACTGATCCAGAAGTAAAGCGATGACCACCACAGTTATTCCTTCCTTTAGGTTGCACCCCGTCTGATCTTCTTTAGCCACCCTCTTAGGGAAGAAAGCTCCTTCTTCTGACAATGGCCTTTTTTTGCCATATGTTGGCTTGACATCTTCATCAGGTTCACAGCAGGGTACCTTAGTTAACTTTCACTCCACTGCCTGATGGGATTTTCTCCCTCTGTTTCCCCAATCGGCCCGGGCTCAAAGTCTAGACAACCTCTAGCGCAGGGTCCCTCCAGCCCTATGTCCACAATGGCCGTATTGTGGATGCTTACCAGCGGCAGCTTCCTCCTGTTACAGCATTCTGGCTGCTGCTAAAACAATGCTTTTGTACGGGGGCATACGAATGAGGCCTAATCCACTACATACTGTGAAATAAGTCTCTCTCACAGATGAGAGAGCATGCAAGAAAAACGGATTGAATGAAATAACTGCCAAAGAGGTTAGAGTGCAGCAGTTTAACCCCTGGCCAAGAAAAAGGGAGGAAAGCAGGCAAAGGGAGCGAAAGAAAGGAGGAAACAAGAAGAAGCAGGCGCAACATCCCTTCATCTGTGGAGCACGGATGGAGGAGAGAGGCTGCCGATGGCTTTCACAGTCTCTCTTCTCACCAGAGGAGCTGGTGTTCACCATATGGGATTTGGCCTCCCTTAACAAACAGGCCCCCTATTCACACATAACACATATTCAGCCGTTTGTAGAATGAGGTGAAAAAAGTGTTTTTTATGCTTTTAGAGCAATGGATGGCCATAAGGGCTCCAAGTCTGTGTTTGATTCCCACAGTATAGAGGCTTTCATCTTTGTGTATTCACAATGGATTTGGGGTTAGGTCTTTTTCTTGTTTTCAACGGACCCTAAATTCAGGCCATTGAGTAGATGAGATGATCCTGCGGACACACTGCGGGTGCGTTTCACATTTATCACTTTTTCCCAGCACGCATAGGACATTTTGACGTAACCTTAAATCAACTTAAGACTTACTTTTAGTTTTTTGACAAAATGGCTTAAAGTTAAATACTTCACATGCAGTCCTTGTGGGCAGTATGAGCTTCCTGACACATGGCATCTTGTGCCAACTTCTTCTTCCAGCCAGCAGCATTAGGAATGCCATTGTCTGCCAATAGCTCCTTTTTGTCTTGTTTGGAAATCCCAAGAAGCAAAAATGTATGCCAAAATGAAGATGCCAGCACTTTTCATTTTTAGCCTACTTGGACGTGCCAATACGCATAGAATTATGAAGACAATTGTCATAAGATAGGAAAAAAAAATATTTTTTACCTCGCCATGCACATATAACACATCAAATACAAGCCAATTTACGCAGTTATTTTTTATTTTTTATGGAATGAAGGGTACCTTTCACATTTGAACTGTTTAGGCACCTGGAATCGCTACCTGTACTCGATAATACTTTAGAGGGGAAATCAACCCCCAAAAATCTTTACAATAGTATCTTCTATGAACTATAAACACAGTATTCTGATAAATATTGCGTTTCTGGAATATGAATTACATTAAGCAGCTAAATTCACCCCTTTTTATTCAACCCAGGGGCGGCCATTTTGCCTCTTGCTGTCAACTGAAAATTACATCACAGTTACTCAGGGCTCCGGCAATGACCAATCACGGCTCACCTGTTTTGTGAAGCTGAGCCGTGATTGGTCATTCCCTGAGCCCTTAGCAATTGTGACGTCATTTGCAGTTGACAGCAAGTGGCAAAATAGCCACCCTCCGAATAAAAACAGATTTGGCTGCTTAACTCATATTGCGCATCCACAGCCGTGTTTAGACAAGTGGGACATACATACAACATAATTATTGTAAAGACAATTTTTGGGTTGATTTCACCTTTAATGTGTGTTTTTATGGTAGTTAATATTAATTTAACAATAAAATGTCAACATTTTTCAATTAACATAAATTTTTCTATATAACATTTGACAAACAACAACATCATTAATTTAAAATGAGCTGTAGAAGATGGAGTAAAAATAAATAACGGTATAACATTTTATAAGTAATAAAGTATAAATATAAACAAACAATAAATCAATACATGTGTTACAAAATATAAAGTTATTGGTTTTACCATCGTTACAATACACTCCATATACTCTAGTTGTGTGGCTTGGTGACGGGCAGCTGTACATTTAGTCGGGTCTTGCACTACTCCGTTCAAGTGCAGCATAGACAATCGCCAGCTCTTCCTCTCCGGCAAAGTCAATTTAGGGCGCACTCACACTAGGGCCATTGCACCGTGCACAAGCATGCTTGCTGCTAAAGTCCGGTAGTGTGAGCGCAATCGAACCGCACCTGAGTAGGGTTTGGATCCCTAGTTTAGCACGATTGGGAGAAGTGGGCCAGAGAAAGATACGGTTCGCCGCACATGCGCACTCGCCGCACGAAATGTAACCATGACGTGTCGTATATAGCGAGCGTTCAGAACTGTTGACCATACAACAACCAGAGCGTCCCTAGCAAAGAGATGGTGGCAGCAGCAAAGGGCTCAAGTTGGTCTGATGATGAAGTGCGGTACTCCTATGATGACTTCTTCTTGCGTGAATTAACGTGATGACGTATATTTCGGAGGCAACTGGGCCTGGGCACGTTTTGGTTAGAGTCATGTGAGTGCGGGCCGGAGGGGGATAGGGGAGGGGGGGGGGCAATCAGGCTTCAGTACGGTACGGAAGAAATGGCCCTAGTGTGAGTGCGCCCTTAGAAAGATGCTCTTCTGAACCAAAATGTGGTACCGTTTGTTTTTATGTGAATCGGTGCTTGGTCGTAGCGACCACAATCAATCCATACTAAAAAAATTACTGACTTTTTTACCCATTCCTAGTGTCATCTGAGAATGGCAGAGGTTCATCATTTCTCTTACATATTCTCCTCATAGCCTCCTGCACCTTCCCTGATGCCCTGCACTCCGTTCCCAACACCCTTCACCTATTAACCCTCCTCTCGCCTCGCTCACTTTCCACCGCTGACTTTAAAAGACATGTGTCTCAGGAATAACCAAAGCATTGATTTTTTCTTTTTCACCATCCCCACCACCCCCTCCTCTCAGTAAATGTGCCATTGCTCAGGGGCTGCTTACATGTTGCCCACATGCTGACTGTTGAAGGTCAGCCATGCTTGAAGGCCCCAGGGATCAATGGACATGCTACCATATAGTAAATAATCTGCCATGAGCTTGCTGTCTCACTGTAAACATGCATGTGACTGTTTACATGGACCCACGTGCACATGGCAGGGTCCAATGGTCACACCTCGCTTGTCGCCACATTTGGCCGCCACTATATTCTTGGGTGTGAAATTAGGAATCCACTTCTGGATAGGTGATTTCAATTCAATTCACACAGAACAGGTCTGTTTAGGTTGTTTTCCCCCTGGTCATATTAGCTGCCAGCAATACCGCAGCCAATTTACTTATTTTAGCAGCTCTCAATATTCAACAATAATCAATACGATTTTTGGGGAAATCTAAGCCTGTATCCCACTGAGAGGTGAAGGTTTGCAAGTGTTTTTGAGAGTAGCAAATTTTGTTTTTCCATCAGTGTTCGTTCAAGGTCGCACATGATTACATAGACATTCACCATCAGTTGTAATGGCCGCAAACAGTTTTCCTTGTCACCAAGAAAGTTAAACCAAGCAAGTTAAAAACGTTTTTGTGACAAGAAAACTTGTTTGCGTCCATTATAACTGTTGGCGAACGCCTGGCAAACGTCTTTGCGACCGTTTGTGACCTTGAACGAACCCTGATGAAAATCAACATTCGCTACCTATGCAAACACTCGCAAACCTTCGCCACTCAGGTGGATATGGGCTTTTTTCCTGCCTCTTGTCTTTTTCACGCCACCACACAAACCCGAAACGTTGAATTGTTTAATAAAAAACAAAGATATTGCTGTTCCATTCATCAATATCTTTGTACCTCCCGATTTTTATGTTGCTCTTTAAAAATTAATAAAATAAAATCATCTTTGTGTCCAAATTTATATTGATCAACTGAAATTTATGGCCTGGATTTCCGAATACATGATTGAATTGGGACAACTGTAGTTTCTTGGCTGTCATGACAAGAAGTTACTCTACTGTTTGAGACATATTCAACTGTTTATTGTCAGGCTTATTGGCAGTCTAGGTACAGTAAATCACAACCATATTCAAACTGTAACAGTACATGAAGTTGTGATTTTAAACAGTAAATAACACATTTTTATTTAGATTACTTGCAAATTCTCTCTACAATACCCTTCAACTAAAATATGATCCATATTTATGTGTGCATGATAAAATATTGTACCTCCTTAATTATAGAGGCCCTCTTTTTATTTATTCAGTCAAGACACCATGAATTGCGACATGTAGTGGTGCAATCAATTCAAATTTGAGTGTGTGGTTTGTAAGGAGGGGAGGTTGAATTAACAGTTCCAGGATCTGTCATGGTGACATTTGTGTCCCCGGGCGGAGCAGCAGGGGTCCTTTTCACCCCTGTAACCTTCAACTTCCAGCCTTAACCCCCTTCAGGCCCCCTCTTGCGCCCTCTACACGCCCAGTAAGAGAGTGAGAGAATAATGCGGGGAGAGCAAGGGGTGGGGGCTTCAGGGGAAAGGAAGGTTAGAAAATGTGAAACAATGAGTCGTCCTCAGAAATTAGGCAGAAGAGTGGGGTTTGTATGAATGCAATAAAGATGTGGAAAATAGTGTCAATTGACATTTATATGGAGGTAAATTTGGTGCAAAACTAACTTGTGCAAAAAATGTGTACCTGTAGAAAAAAGTCTAAATTTGTATCTGTAAAAGTCGTGATTTGTATCTGTAAAAAAAATGTGTGCCTGTAAAATTTTTTTTTGTGTCTGTAAAAGAAATGTGTACCTGTAAAAAAAAAAAAATTGGGTCTGTAAAATAAATTTGTACCTGTAAAAAAATTTTTTGTGTCTGTAAAATAAATTTGTACCTGTAAAAAAAAAAATGTGTATGTGTAAAACAAATTTGTATCTGTAAAAACAAATTTGTACCTGTAAAAGTCATGATTTGTATCTGTACAAAAAAATTTTTGTACCTGTACAAAAACTATAAATTTGTATCTGTAAAAGTTGTGATTTGTACCTGTAGAAATGACAACTTGTAGTCAAAGAAGTCGCCACTAGGAGTCACAAGTGGGTTTTCTGCTGCTGTTCTGTGACGTGAGTTTTGCCCCATTTGTTGCGCTACAAATGGAGCAAAACTAATTTGTACTTGTAGAGCGCCGTGATTTGTACTTGTAAAGAAGGGGGCGGGCTCTGGTGTAATGAAGGGTTGTTTTGACCAATCAAGTGAGAAGGATTTGAGCGGATTGGAGCGCAACCTCATTGGTTTAGCGAACGACGGTGGCGGGACTCGCGGAAGGATACAAGCAGGACACATCGTCGCCAACCAACATACATATTAAGAATACTTCTTAATATGTATGTTGAGGAAGAATACTTCAGTATTCTTAATATGTATGTTGAGGAAGAATACTTCAGTCGACTGAAGTATTCTTAATATGTATGTTGGTTGGCGACGATGTGTCCTGCTTGTATCCTTCCGCGAGTCCCGCCACCGTCGTTCGCTAAACCAATGAGGTTGCGCTCCAATCCGCTCAAATCCTTCTCACTTGATTGGTCAAAACAACCCTTCATTACACCAGAGCCCGCCCCCTTCTTTACAAGTACAAATCAGGCGCTCTACAAGTACAAATTAGTTTTGCTCCATTTGTAGCGCAACAAATGGGGCAAAACTCACGTCACAGAACAGCAGCAGAAAACCCACTTGTGACTCCTAGTGGCGACTTCTTTGACTACAAGTTGTCATTTCTACAGGTACAAATCACAACTTTTACAGATACAAATTTATAGTTTTTGTACAGGTACAAATTTTTTTTTTGTACAGATACAAATCATGACCTTTACAGGTACAAATTTGTTTTTACAGATACAAATTTGTTTTACACATACGCATTTTTTTTTTACAGGTACAAATTTATTTTACAGACACAAAATTTTTTTTTACAGGCACACATTTTTTTTACAGATACAAATCACGACTTTTACAGATACAAATTTAGACTTTTTTCTACAGGTACACATTTTTTGCACAAGTTAGTTTTGCACCAAATTTACCTCCATACATTTACTTTGATTTTTGGTCTATTTGTAGTATAAACTATTAATATAGGCAATTTTTAACTTTATCCATTATGACAAATTATATCTCCTTTGAAAGTCTAAGTTTGAACTCTTCAACATCTCTTTTAAGGTAAGAACTGTACCACCCTGGTGTGTATAGAGAGTGGGACTATATTTTTGGTCTGTCAGTGAACTCCCGTCTGTATTTTAGGCCAGCCCATGTGGGCCTAGTCCGTCCCTCGTCGGCAACAGGCAATTTGCATTGACAACGTAATTCTTACATCACACTGCATACACGCAGCCAAATAAAGCAAAAAATATGAATAAAAACAACAGACATACAAACATACTATGTGTTGATTGAGGAAATAAAAACAATATGGGACAATGTTACTACGGTCTGTGGGTCCAAAAGGTATACAACACCATTTTATTTAGGGCTGGGTGATATGGCCCAAAATTCATATCACGGTATAAACTGCATCCCTTCACGGTAACAGTGTATATATATAATTACATTTTTTAAATGTATTTTTATAAATAATTTGCTTAAAGGTTTGCATAGTCCTTTATAGAAGCTATATGGATTAAAAAACAATGAAAGAATACATTTACTTTGGATAACAACATTTATTGTGCACATCTCAAATCAAAATTAAAAGTCAGCACTCTCTGGTGCAAAATAGTGCAAACAAAAAATATTCAGGGCTCTACACTAACTTTTGCACTGGTAGCACTGTTGCTACCAACTGTTTCTGTTGGTCGCACCACACAGGTTTTGGTCGCACCTTTTTTGGGGGGAGATACAGCTTGACCATATTTTACATGTTTGGTTGTCTCATTTTACATAGCGTAGTTTCAGATGACATAAAGAATGACAGTGATTCAGCAGGGGGGTATAATATGTAAACTCAGGTAACTGATGAAAATTAAATAAAACTGCTATACTATGACTCAGACTGTGTATTTCCTGTTCAATGTTTTGTTTAGTGCCGGTTTAAAAGGGACTATAGGTGCTCCTATTTTTGATGAGTTTTTTTCTTTATTTTTGATTCATTGACATACCAACAACTAGAATGGAGGATGGAAGCCTAGTAGATGATTCGGTATTGTGAACAGAAGTGACTAGTTGGACCATTGATTGTAATTAAGTAAAAAAAAAAAAGTTATACCTTATATTGAATATATCGTTTATATCGCCCAGCCCTATTATTATTATTATTATTTTTATTTGGCTGTGTGTCAGGTGTGCTGCACTTGCGTGTAACGTAGTACCGGTAAGTCTGTTCTCAACGCCGCTTGACTGTCGCCTACGACTGACAGGAGCTCCCTGAGGGACAGACGAATCGATTCTCAGCTCTGTATATTTATTGCCCACGGTTTGGAGATTGCCATGTGCGAGTTTGTTTCTTCTTCCGGGCTGCTGGTGCTAAAGCAATACTTCTCAATTCTGTTTTGTTATGCCCCCCAAGAAGAATAAAATATCTTGTCCCCCCCTAAAAACTCTCTGCCGCGACTATAAATAGTTTGATTTGTGTATTAAAATTGTCGTAAGTAAACCTCGGACTCCTTCCCCACTCTCACTCACTGACAATGAGAGCGCCGCTGCCATCTACTGTAGTAGATGAATTACAGTGGAACCTCAGAGTTTGAACGTCTCGGAACTCGTACAAATCGGACTTTAACCCAAAAATCAGAGTAAAAAATGCCTCGGAGTTTGAACTCATTTTCGGAGTTTGAACACCCAAGCAAAGCAAGCTAAGCCGAACGTATCTTGAAAACGGGTAGCCGAGTGAAGCCTAGCGAAGCCGAGCAATGCCGAGCAATGCCGAATGCTCACGTTGCGGTAGTTGAGACGATGCACTGCTCATTTCCAGTCAGATCGTGAATACTCCCGGAGGTGCTCCATACTCGCGAGTGAATTTGGATTTTTCCACGACAATTTTCTTTTACATTATTTCCTATGGGAAAAAAATGTTGCGGAGGTTGAACAATTCGGACTTTGAACACTTTGCAGGAACTAATTATGTTCAAACGCCTAGGTACCACTATACACTTAATTCTGGTACAAAAAAAAAAAGAGTTCTCCGAGGTCACACGGCGCCACCATTGCACTGCGCTCCTTTATTTGAGAAGTAGTCACATGGTGGTCTATGTGTTGTCAAAGTCATGTTTAGCAGAAACCCCTGTGTTCAGGGAGACGGCCTCCTTTCTGGGGCATTGACACATCTTTTGAGCTTTGGTTTAGATGCTGAATTAGCAACATTAGGAAAAATGCAAGCTTATTGAATACAGATATGAAGATGGCAAGTTGTTGAAAATTACTACTTCATTTGAGGCATGCTAATGTTGTCTGCTGTATTTTTACATTTTAATTGTGGATGGCTTCAAAACACTTTTAATAAAAAAACACTTTTAATAAATCCGATTAATTCAAGATAATTAATACTTGATATTTTTTTAGTTAGTGCATTTTTCATTAATCAAATATCAGAGTTTCTACAACTCGTTAAAAAGAATGTCAAATGACAAACAAATTGCCAATTCTGTCTGATCAGTGGCCAGACATCTCTTCTTATCCAACTAAGTAGCTCACTATATGACACGAATCATCATTGCTAAGGACTTACCTTTAAAAAAAAAAATACAATGCAGACAAAGCATATATGATTATACAACAATCCTCCAGCTAGTCGAAGGGTGCCATTTTATCATCAATGAAATCGAGTAGGCCTAGGTGATGATGGGATTGTTTTTAAACGTGGATAATTGGCTGTATCATATCAGCTATCGTGTCTATACTGAGAATTTGCATATTTACAGCTCATACAGCCTCAACACATTCTCCCTTTCACTATATTCTGCTGCTATGTGAGTAAAAGGTGTGCGTGCGTGCGTGTCTGTTTGTGTGCGTGCGTGCGTGTACAGACGCAGCAGCCACCCCTTGCCCCCTCCCATCTCATTAATATGTATGTGTTCTGAGGCAGCTAGCGAAGACGGTGTGTTTCTCACCCGCTGATTAATGCTGTCTGTCAATTACCTCTAGATCCAACCGTGCTGTGGAGCTTCCCCCAGGACTACACCGACCAGGTTGGAACGCACTTTGCTTTCTCTCTCTCTCTCTCTCTCTCTCTCTCTCTCTCTCTCTCTCTCTCTCTCTCTCTCTCTCTCTCTCTCTCTCTCTCTCTCTCTCTACCTCTTTTTCTCCTCTCCTCTTTTTCTCCTCTCCTCTTTCTACCTCTCTCTACCTCTCTCTCTCTCTCTCTCTCTCTCTCTCACACACGCACACATAAATACTCTCCCATACTCTCTTGCCCTCTTGCTCTCTCCCTACCCCTCACTCTGTGTCTCTCCTCTATCCCATCTCTCTTCCTTTCCTAGTGCTCTCACCCATCATGCCTTCCCGTGGAACCCTCTCCTCTTCCTCCTCCTCATCACTGCTTGTGCTTTCTCTCCTCTCTGTCTTTCCTACTCTGTATCTCTGTCTCATTGCATGTCTGTTGCTGGTAATGGAAAGCAGTGAGCGGCTCTTCAATAACTGAGGAATGACTAATTATCATGCAACCGTGACAGGAATGCACATTTTCGTTTTCAGCTTCTCGCTTTCGTTGTTTTGCAATGTGCTACATTTTTCATGACTACAGCATTATTAGGTTGATTCCATTCCTAAAGTTGATGTTTTGAAGTAGATATCTGGCGGTTTGTTTCCCTAAACCTGTAAGAGTTGTGTCCTGCAGTGTTGAAACTCTGCAACTCAGCATCCAGTCCTACAATATTAGTAAGGTCCCATCTAAATGGGTGAGTCTGAGATATTATTCCAAACACATTTGCTGAAAAAATCATACAATTTAGATTACACAGGCAATCACAACTTTGCCTTGTCAATTTTGACTATCCTTGATTCATTATCACCCATCAAAGGGCTTTTTTTTTAATCTTATAAAAATGCACTCAGGAAGGCCATTTATTCGCAGTCTTACCATTGTATTTATGTATATATTTATTTACCCATTTACAGCAAAAGCAACATAATAGCATAACCATTATTATAAGAAGAGATTGTGCAGGTTTGATCAGAAAACCCAGAAGGGGTTATAAGATCGTCACCTCATACATTTTCAGATAAATACAGACGAAACACTAATAAACTTCATGCATTGCTTCACCATCAAAGAACAAAATTGGAGATCCAACTTGATCAAAACAATCACGGCCTGTTGTATTTAAAAGATTTATCTCTGCATCAAGCACACTAGGCTGTCAGTGGAGGGGGTGATGTCCTTGTCCAGTGGTGATGATGCCATGATTGTGCCCCTCTGCTGCAATTATCTTTCAGGCAGAATTAGTCAAAGAAATGCAAAAGATGTAGTCCAACAACTGGAAAACAAGACCTGCAAGACCCGTTTTTTTTTTGGCAGTGGGTAAGGGAAGTTCATCTTAAAGTAATTGACTGTTTGCTAAAGCTAAAGCTGAAGCACCGCATCACTGAAAGAAGGGTTATAATGGAGCATTAAAAAAAATACTGGAATGTTGATGTGTGGGTAAAATATCTCCCAACACAGTAACCAATCCTTTACAGATTTAACTGCTCTCCAGCTTTTCAGATCCACTTTGTAATAGATGAGAAGTATCCTTTGGGCAAATTCTAATTTCTTACAAGGACCAAAGAACGTAATGAGTTTTTTGAATTTCTATAATGTAGTACAAAAAAACTGGAAAAATAAATGTCATTATAAATATCTCAGACACCATATAGCTAGTCCGAAAAAGAGTAGGAAGCAGATGAACTAAGGCCTTAAGACATGCAGACATCTGCAGCTTCTCTGGGTCAGTGACTACCAACCTTTATTGAGCCAAGGCACATATTTTAATTTGAAAAATCTCACGGCACAACGCCAAACAAAATTGTCACAAAAATGTCATTAGTCAATAAGTAATTTTGTGACCAATAAGTGAACACTGGTTGGGTGTCACTGCTGTAGGTAGCTTTAGGCCCACCTTGCGATGCAGCCAAACGCCGACCATCACAAAAATGACAGTTGGTGACTCGCTTTCGCACATTTTGCTTAATTAATAATCTTAGTCAAACTGCAGAATAAATATTTTACCCCGTAACGGAGGAAACACATGCCCATGATTCACTTATGCAACACTGCCACTACTTTTTATTCAAACATTTCTGTTTTACAGAACTTAAGGCAGCATTTTTGATTCATCAGTACCATTCCAATTGAAATTTGAAGTCCAACTTTGTGCAAAAGTTTGAATGTAAATTTTAAACATGAATCCTGTGCCTCAGTGACAGGAAAAGTTCACTTGTAATACTGTATACACCCTGACTTCAAGGTTCGCTCCTCTTGACTTCGCTCCAAATGGAATGTCAATCACATACATAATTTAGCATTTTCATTATGATTTACCACAAGGCAAAAAGAGTGGCTTAACTTTTACATGAGATGTGTTCAAGAGGGCTAATGTACCTATTGAGGATGCTGGGTTGAATTACCATATTTCCAATAGAAAAGCAGTTGAAATAACGAAAGACAGAAACACAAGTGTGATAGTTTGAGTCTTGACATGTGTCCAGACCTCATCCCCTTTTTCAACATCTCTTTTACTTAGCCTCCAACCACCACAACCTTACTTTTTTTTCATTCTGTTGTCAACCAGATCGTTTGTGTGGATAAGATGGTCCTTAAGATGGCTAGTTAGCGTGCTGTGTACAGAGGGATTGGCCCTTTCCCCTGTATACATAAAGGCTGTATTCACTGGCCTCATTACCAGGATTAAGGCTCTTTTCCTCCTTTGTGGGGCTTGAGGCTGAAGTCCTCTGTAGCCAGACTCTGTCTCTTTCTGTGGCCCGTGTTGGCCAGCATATGGCAGCAGCAGCCAACAGTCTCTGCAGAGGGGCTCAGAGCTCAGAGCAAGGCCTCCTTTTGTTTCGGCCGTTATTGTTGCTCAGCGTAATGACATTTGTAGGCCGTAGGATCGGGGTGGAGGGGTTAGTCTACCCCAGGGGAGAGAGAAGAGATGGAGAGCGATGGAAGGAGGGGGCGAGGCAAAGACATGCAGACAGACAGGAGTGTGGATTATGGAAATATGAATTGATTTTTTTCTGTTCTGTAGTAGAATAGAAAGCTCAAAGGAGAACAGACTGCAGGCTGGCTGGCACTCTGGGGTGTGCTGGGGAAACCTGACGTGAGAGGCACTTGCTCCCTCTTTCTCTTGCTAGCTGCCCTTTTTCCTTTGCTAGCTGCCCTTTTTCTTTTCCGCTCCTGCTCTCCTATTCCTCCCTGAGCTCCTAAGTCTCTTGATGTCTCGGTCAACTGCAGATGCTACTTGGTTATAGAGAGAGCAACGGGGACGGAAAAAGGAGGAAAGGTGGCTTAAAAATATATTTGAATCGGATTCCTAAGGATTTTTTTTTCCAAATGAAGCAGACAGATGGATATCCATCCATTTCCTCTCAAATGTCATCCCAAAGTTTTTTTTGGGGGGGTGGATCTGCAGACTGAACATGCACTTGCAGTCAAAGTAGCGCGCACACAGGAAAGTTAATTATAGCTTACCCAAGTGTGGTGAGACTTCTAGAAGGCACACTTATCACTTCAGAATAGAAAATAGAATGATTAAAAAGTTTATCTAAAAGCTAAACTGTGGCTGGCGATATGGCTTAATAGATTTCCCCCCTTTATACTTATAGAAAAAGCACATGGCAGTGACATTATTCAAAATAAGATTTTCTTTCTTTTTTTTTCTCCCTTCTGTGATTTTCTTCCTGTCTTGATATCAAACAAGTTTTTTAAACACCTTACCCCAGCATTAAATAACTTCCAATTTTTACATTATATATATATATATATATATATATATATATATATATATATATATATATATATATAGGCCCAACACTTACCTCCTACCAATTAAGCATATCAGTGATGTGCATACCTGCAATGAGAAGGGGTGTGGTCTAATGACATCAACACCCTATATCAGGTGTGTGTAATTATTAGGCAACTTCCTTTGCTTTGGCAAAATGGGTCAGAAAAGGGATTTGATGGACTCCGAAAAGTCAAAAATAGTGAGATGTATTGCAGAGGGATGCAGCACTCTTAAAATTGCCAAGCTTTTAAGGCGTGATCATTGAACAATCAAGCGTTTCATTCAAAATAGTCAACAGGGACGCAAGAAGCGTGTTGAAAAAACAAGGCGCAAAATAACTGCCCGTGAATTGAGTAAAATCAAGCGTGAAGCTGCCAAGATGCCACTTGCCACCAGTTTTGCCATATTTCAGAGCCGCAACATCACTGGAGTGCCAAAAAGCACAAGGTGTGCAATAATCAGGGACATGGCCAAGGTAAGGAAGGCTGAAAAACGACCACCACTGAACAAGACACACAAGATAAAACATCAAGACTGGGCAGAAATATCATAAGCAGCAATACTTTTTATTAGAGACACTGGCACCTTCATTAACATCATACATTAATTATATTAATTCTATAAAGTTATATTCAGATGTTTCAGAGTGTATATATTAATATCCCTCCTGCCTTCAGCATTATGCACGTGCAGTCAGGCTAAATTGTCAATTAGCCTCTGACAATTAGTAAATGACAATCATTTGCGGGCTCTTAGAAGTTAACAATGTCTGTGTTTCATTTGCGACTGAAAGGCACATCACTACTTTTTTTGTCTCGGTGTTGATAACTCACCCGATTATGACTGCACCGATGTGAAATGCGCTGTTTGCTAAGGCTCGGTTGAAGTACATAATGTACACATGTACGTGTACTTTGTCAACGTATTAACATAAGCGCATGACGCACACTAGTTCACAGTTTATTGCAGATTTATGATTTCATTAAAGTTTGTAGCAGTTCATTTCTTTGACAGCAAATATGTTCAGCTTTTACTCTTTTCAGGCCCTTACCTTACCAGATCTGCTTACCAGATATCTAATAGGGTTAGAAGTAAGTACAATGGTACAATGGGAGTTTGAAAGAAAAAGAAAAAGAAAAAGAAAAAATGTCCACTGAGGCTTAGACCTTGGCATAACACAGTATTGCTCTGACAAGGTACTTTATCAGTACTGACTGCCTGACATCTTGTGATTGGTGGTCACAACTCTGTAACAACCTTCCGTGGTGGGGGCTTGGTGGGTGAGAGTGCAGTGGTCTGCGGTACTTAGGCGAAAAACAGAAGATGTACTTTACAGGTGATACTGCCCTCTGGGAAGAGGATATTGTTGGTGGATGAGTCAAAGTAGGTGTTTACTTGAAGTGCGCCAAAGGTTGGCTTGATATAGGGAATAATGAGCAGTGTATGCAGTGTAACATGTAACCTGGCCAGAGATCTCATATGCACTGGACCAGGGGTGCCCACACTATTTTGCCCCAAGATCTACTCTTTAAGTAGTCAACCTCCTGCGATTTACCCTTTTTTGGGGGGGGGGTCCTCAACTGTATTTTATTATCATATCCTAAATTATCACCGCACCGCACGGCACGCTACTACTACCCCACCGCACCGCACGGAAGTCGCACCAACATTGAACCATATTTCTACTTTCATATTGACCACCAAGAATGAAATATTGCGATCTTGATTTCACGACCGGCTCGCGAAGCCATTTCTGAATGGAGAGCTCAGCCTCATTCATTTAACTGCAGCGCGAGCATCCCATTTAGTAAATGGGAACACACGACCAGGCGAGTGGTGTGCACTTACGAATATTTTTTTTTTAAACCACAATCATTATAAATCCATCCACAACTACCTTTTAAGTTGTAAATATAGTTCAGTCTTGTTATAATTTTTTTTTATTATATTTATTTATTGTTTATACTGTATTTTTATGACTTTGGCGAAGACCAGCGGGCACCTCTTGCCTTGCTTTTTTTTAGGTCGCGTGTTTTCATGCAATCCACCAATAACCTACGCAGTCGACTGGTTAATCGTGATCGACGTATTGAGCACCCCTGCACTGGACAGTGGACACCTTGGACAGTTGTTTACTGGGTTGGTCGAAACAGACAACCATTTACACAGTCTGGTTAGCTCAACTTGTAATGAATGAAAATTGAATTGTTTAAAAATGTATTATGCCTATGCTGAAATTATTATTATTATTACTGACCACCAGCAACAGTCTAAACACACGTGACAAATGAACTGCTCAGAAAAAGGTAAAACTACCTGTTGTTGCCTGACTAATACAGTTTTAATGTAAAAATGTGTTTGTGTTGTGTTTGTGTCCCCAAACACTTAAATATCATACCTGATGTTTATTCACCCAGCAAATCTTCTCTGATGGTTTGTCGTACCGTATGTAACACAAGCACAAAGTTCAATGCACATGTTGTCTACAAAATGAAAAGAGCAAGTCTAGGCAGTCATTTTCAAACTATAATCCTTCTGTGTTCCTCATGCCTGAGACGCTGGAAACCACAGTCCGGCGTCCATGTTAAAAATATTGCTGTTTGTCGCCAAAGTTTCAACTTCTCTAGTTAGTCCTGCCACCAACAACTTAACAAGTTTCCAAGCTGTGCAAGACATTTTTAAATGCTACAGGGGCTTGTGATGTTTAGAGAAGGAAACAACAACTGTTCAAATAACCCACACTGGGCAAATGGAATTTGTTGTTGCAAATGGCTCAATGTTACTTGTGAAGTTGCACCCAGCCGCGCTATATTTACCTATTACGTCATGCATTAGAGGCGTGGACTCTTGAAGTGACAGTGACTGGGCTAACCTTAGTGTATTTGAGGCGGCTTTCCTAATATCGGTCCGGTAGTTATCCGGTGCTAGTTTCTTTGTAAACCGAAGGGATTGAACATATTCAAATGAATGAAAATCGAGTTCATCCATTCCAGCCTCAGAAATAAATTACGTTTAACTTGTTTCATGGGTTTAGTTAAAAATAAATGTAGGCATAAATGAACCCTTTATTGCTGCTTTGTTCTTAAGAATGGTAGAGAGCCAATGCGCAGCACGCTGCCCTGAGACGTCAAGCGGGAGCTTCCCGCCGAGCCACCGGATCCCCTCTCACACAGCAACTCTGGTGGTGGGGAGGGGCCAGGCAACGGAGCGGCTGCTCCCCCAACAGATGGTATTATTCGCCAAACCAAACTGTAACAAGATCAGAACACCATTCTCATGTTTAGCTATTGTTTCCTTATTTGTTTTTCTAAAAAGTATTGCAAATAGGCACCTTTCACTTTCTTTGGAGCAAACCTTTGGAGCAAAAACAAAGATACAGCACAACTGAGCGGTCTGCACGTATGCTGTGATTTTGCAAAGTGATGGATAGTTTGTGAACTGATTTGCCAGCACGGCAGTTTGTAAACAGAGGTTCCATTATACATTATTTTGATTTCAGAGAATAGTCTGGACAGGGGTTACAAGGGTGATTGTTTATGTCGTGTGATTGACATATTTGGGAAGTTTTGTTATGGTCTGGAGTCTGGACAGGTTGGGCTTTTTGTCCATCATGCCAAAACATATGTTTGGTGCAAACACTTCTCATCATACCTACAGTGAAGTGTGGTGATTGCAGCAACATGCTTTGGGGTTGTTTTTCTTCAGCATGCATGACCTTAGACGTTTTGGACGAAAGCCATGAAATTGTAGTCAAAACCTTCAAGCTTCTGCGAGAGAGCAAAAAAAATGTAATGAAAAGCTCACTAAAGCATCTGAAATAGATTTTGGGTAAGTCAAACACGCTGTAAATGTTGGCAGGCGTGTGCTGACTCCAACTTAACACGGGTTTGAAACTTTAAATGTGATTGGTTAAATTTGAACACAACCACATCCCATTAGAAGAGGGTGTGCACACTTGTGCAACCACATTTTTTCAGTTAGCTTCTACTTCTGTTTTGTTTATATATTTTAAATTAATTGAGATGTACAGGTTATTGATCACATTACTGTAATGGTGGAAACGTATTGAAGTTATTGTTCTTGGTCCCTTTTTTTTAATACCACAAAAACCTGACATTTAAATAAGGTTGTGTCAACTTTATCTACTGTACTGTGAGTTTAACATTACTAGCATTGGCTTTATGTCGAAATCATTCTCAAATCAGACTACTGGTAGCAGTTTAAGAACCACGTCTCCAACAACTTCAGGAGGCAGACAAACATACTGGACTGGGAATTTGATCGTTGCACTAGCTGAGGAGTTGAATACATTTTTTGCGCTGTTCAGTGTCACACCTCAGCAGTCTGCAGCCACACCACCCCTGCCCCAGCCAGATGCCAGTGAACAACCACTGACTGTGTCTGTACAGGAGGTTATCTCTCTGCCAGTGTTCCAAGTAAGGAGTTCAGAGCCATCACCATCTTCAGCCTGTCTCCAACACAGGCCACCATCCCAGGCTGCTTGAAGTTTGTCATCATTATGCCTTTATCAAAGGAAACTACCACTGCCAGGTTCATGGACTACCGCCCTGTGGCACTAACCCCAATCTTCACCAAGTGCCTGGAATAGCTTGTCCTCCAACACAATAAGGCTTGTCTCCCACCTTCCTTGGACCACACCAGTTTACTGACACAGCAAATAGATTGACAGAGGTTGCAGTAGCCATTTTACTCCACACTAAAGAGTTACAACAAGATGCTCTTCATCGTATACAGCAAAGCTTTCAGCACAATCATTTTCGGCATCCTGATCAGAAATCTGAGTGACTTGTGACTGCTCCCACTCACCTGCTACTGGATTGGAAGGACTAACCAATCAACCTCAGTCAAACTTGGTTCCTACCACTTCCCAGATTTTGATGACTTAAAAGGGACCTAAAAATAATGAAATAATTGGCTGCTCAGCTATTCCATGGACATGTGTGTTATTCCTTAATTACCAATTACAAGGAGGAGACAAAAGGTTTAAAGTTAACTTCAAGTATACTATTTGCATTTGGAATCTTTTGCTTTTTGCTCTCAATATGAGATCCAAAGAGCTGTCACTCTCAGCGAAGCAAGCCATCGTTATGGCTAAAAACTCGAAACAAACTCATCAGGGAGTTAGCAAAAACATTAGTGTTCATCTCACCAGCTGTTTGGCGTATTCTTAAGAAGAAAGCATTCACCAATGAGTTCAGAAATGCAAAAGACCCAGAAAATCATGAAAAAACCCAAACAACAAAAAACAACAACTGTAGTGGAAGACCACAATTATTTCTCTGTTGAAGAAAAATCCATTCACAACAATTGGCCAGACCAAGAACACTCTCCAGGAGGTAGGTGTGTTAAAGACAACATTCTAGAGGAGACATCACAAGATGTAATCCATTGGTGAGCCTCCAAAACAGGCCAGATGAGAGTCTGACAAACAACATCTAAATATGCCTTCATAGGTCTGGGACAGCATCCTATGGACAGATTAGACAATGTTCAACTTGCACCAGAAAGATGAGAAGAAACGCGTATGGAGAAGGAAAAGAACAACATCTTATGGTCCAAAGCATACCACCTCATCAGTGAAGCATGGTCCTGCTGGTAGTGTCATGGCACGGGCATGTATAGCTGCCTGCCATTTGATCTGGTTCTTTTGTATTTATTGATGATTTGACTGCTGTCAAATGCAGCAGGTTCTGGAATGTTTCGGACAAAATCATATTCATAATCATATTCAGCCAAATGCTTGAGGAACCCATTGGACAGTACTTCACAGTGCAGATGAACATTGACTCAAAGCGTACTGGTAAAGCAACCAAAGGTGTTTTTTTTGTTTTTTTCATTGACAAGAAGAACGTTACGCAATTGTGAAGTCAATCACCTGACCTGAATCCAATTGAGCATGCATTTCACTTGCTGAAGACAAAACTGAAGGGATACATTTTCAAATAATAGGCAGGAGTTGAAGACCTTTGTAGTAGGGGCCTTGCAGAGCATCACCAGGAATAAAATCCAGTGTCTATTGATATCTATGCGTTCCAGGCTTCAGGCTGTAATTGATTGCAAAGGATTCACAGCCAAGTATTAAAAAGTTTAAGTTTGATATATAATTTTTTATTTTTCCCCAATACTTTTGGTCCCTTAAAAAGTGGGAGACAGATATACAAATTGTTTGGGAACTGTTCACCTGATTCAAATGTATCTACCCTCCGTCAGCATGTCGTAATACCACAATTGCTCTTGATTTTTTTTTACTGGTTTTTAATGTCTGAGTGTCTCGGGACCGAGGTGTCATGGAATATGGCAGCCAACTCCAACTTTATATGCATGACCCTCGAATTAACTATATTAATTGCCGGAAGTGATTTTGTCTGATTTAATATGGATATAGAGAAAGTGTAAAAGTGCAATATTCATATTTTTTTCCTATATTTTGCGAGAGTAATTTACCGGCTGTATATCTGAAGAGTTTCAGGAGGTTGACATTGAAGAATTGTCACTGCAGTACTCCACAGGGAGTTTGTGTGGACTCGTGGTTTGACAGTCAAAAGTCAAGGGATGCGCGACAACAGGAAAAAGATGACACTTTTCAATATATGTCACCTCTGTCAGACCAATGGATTTTCACAAGCTGACTTTATCACCCGTCTTTAAAAAAAAAAAAAAAAGTGTGTGTGTGTGTGGGGGGGGGGGGGGCGGAGATACAAAGAGTGTTGTTTTTGTCAAGCTTTGACAACATGCAGAAAAATATATAATAGATTTCCTGTTATTTATTTTAAACGGTTTTGCACCGCTATAACGCTATAGTAAACTAAGATGAAATATGAAATGGAAAAGAGAATTTTAAACCTCTTTGTCTAGCATAAACTGAACTGTGTATCTGCATGTATTTGTGTACTTGTAAGTGTATGATGTCAGTGTGTCACGGGGTTTTGTCTTTCCCCTTCACTGCACCCTGACAGCAGTGTCAAACAAGGCCTCATATGATCTGTGTATGCCTTTGAGAATATATATGTGTGTGTGTGTGTCTGGGTTGATAGTGTTTTTATTCTTCTTTCTAACCCTTATCACCCTCAGATCCCTGGGGTGCTCCAGGGTCTTAACTAATGGACAGTCTTGCCCCACTAAGTCGGCCTTTGGCTCCGGCACTGAGCTGGATGCCTAACTAGCACCCTTTGTTGCTCATGGGTCCTGATAGTGCTGACCTCTGGGCTTGCTTCTTGGGAGATGAACCATGGTAGAGAGAATTGCAGAAGCCAGGCATGTTTTTTTTACCGTAAACTGTCCTTTCCGTATCATTTGCAATGTCCAATGACTGTAAAGGCAAAGAAGTGGTGAAATGTGTTGGTGCAGTTAGAATCAGTTGAACTGCAAAAGTGAAAAGTGGTGATTACAGCTCTAGATGAAGCCATCAAAGCTGCCTCGCAAACGGGATATTGGTGGTGGCGCTACTGCCCTTCTCATGCCAAGAAGGATTTTATAAAAAATATTTTGTCTCCTATTATTCTTGAAAGTCATAGTTAAATGTGATGCAGTGGCAAGCTGCTGTTTTTATGTCTTTGTGTTTAGACACTGGTGTTGACCACCATGGCTATTACGGACAAAAAACGTGCCTATGACTATGATTATTTACAGTTAATTGGAAAGTTAGACTGCGGAATTACATCCAACTTGCAAAAACTATTTCCTCAACACTTGGCAGAGGGTGGTGTTTGGGATAGGGAGCTATGGGGCATGTGTGTGTCTGACGCCATGTGTTAGAGGCAGGCCCACATCAGGGTTGATACAGTCGAGCTAAGCCCAGTGGGAGTGAAAAGCTTAAAGAAGGAAATTCTCCCCTGGCCGCTTAGTGCGTGTCCACACGCACACACACAATTACACACACACACGTGCTTGCTCTCTATCCCTTTCCCCTCTTCTCCTGGCACTTCATTAATGAAGCACATGCTTGTATGTTTGGGCATATGCAGTGCTCTTGGCCCAACACTTCCAAGTGTATGCGAATGTGTGTGCATGCGAGTGTGTTAGGGAGTGAGACGTCTCCCTCTATCATTTGGTAATATATTCAGAAGATCTCGGCAGAGGCATAATATTGCTGCTCTCCCCTGTCTGAGCCCATCTGTGATGCGTATAAAGGACATCAGCAGGACAGGGTATTAGCACTGAAATAATGCACACTGTTGTTGTTGATGCTGTATTTTCATTCTCTAAGCTGCTTGCCCCCTCACCCCACAACATAAATACATACATTGAGGAAGAGTCTCAAATTAAATGACTGCAACACAATGGCTGCCATGTCTACTACTACATTGGAAATTTGTTATATGAGTAATTCATTAAGAGCTTATGAATAGGCAGTGGCAGTTAAATACTGCTTTTCAATGTAGTTAACAGTGTTTCCTCTAGGATTTTTTTCAGCAGCGGGGGCAGGCCAACTTCTTACTGTAAGAAAAAATACATTTTATATATATAGAGAGACTTGAGATGGTTTGGTCATCAAAAGTAATCATGGCCTTGAATCGAAATATTTTTTACATCATTTGATGCTTTGTTAAATTACCAGTTGGCTTAGGGAAGTTATTCAGGATGGTGAAATAAATCTACTGTTGTTAAAGGTCCGGAAATTGATTGTGCAGCCAGCCATAGATCTTTCTATAGGACACGTATACCTGACAAGTGTTGGCAAAGTGTTTGAAGAGGGCAGAAGATCAATCTGCCACCTTCAACGCCTCTAGAATAAGGAGGTGGCAACATGGGATGCTGTTAACCAAAACAACTTTAGTCACTGCAGATTCTCTGCTCCAGAGGGGTCACTGATGGAGGGATTTCATCAATTCCGGGAAGCCAAAATGCCCTCTTCCTCCATTTCCCTCCCAGAGCAGCTTGGATGGAATGAGCGAGAATGTGAAAATGTAACACCCCCGCCTCGTGTCAATTTGAAAGTGCACCACATCGGCTCATGCACCCCTCCATCTTTCTTCCATCTCCCCCTACACCTTCCTCCCCCCAGCTCAAGCAGCTCTGTTGCTTTGGTCCAGCTCTGAAGGCCGTTCTTATTACCGGCACATAGTGCAGGTCAGAATGGCAAGCCAGCAGCATAATATTAAATCCTAATGAAAGGAATCTCTGCAGGGTCTGTGGTCTGCAGCGGCCAGTGGAGGCTTTGCCTCTCTGCCCATTGTTCTTCTCCTCCTTTCCTTTTATTCTGCGTTCGCTGCTATATCCACTGTTTGTGCCTGTCACTGTTAGGCTTTGTCTTGTTCAGTCTTACACATTTAAGCTTATATTTAGTTTTGTTTATTTATTATTAAGGCTCCAAGGAAATGTGTATAACCAAGAGTACAAATATACAGGGTCCTTGTTGTATGACAAAGATCCGTTCTACAGAGATCAGTGTTTCCTCATTTGTTTAGGAGTGGCAGCCTGCTGCTCCTAAATCTAAGCTGCCACACCTCTAAATGTCTTTTTCTTTTTTAAATAGTTTAAAAAAATATTTTTTTTAGGACATTTTAATTTTGCCCTCCCCCAATGGATTTCCGTCATTTGTAAAAGTGAAGTAGAAGGAGAAGAAGAATAACTTTTCAAGTGAGCAAAGACATTATTAAATTAAAGTGAAGAACATTGAATATGGGGTGGCATAACCCTTGGAACACTTGGAATAACTGCATCAACCCTGCGACCCATTGACGTCACCAGACTTTTGCATTCTTCATTTGAAATGCTTTCAAGGCCTTTACTTTAACCTCTTTCAGTTATTTTTTGTTTCTGTGGGTTTCTCCCTTCAGTCTCCTATTCAGGAGGTAAAATGCATGCTCTATTGGGTTAAGGTAGTGATTGACTTGGCCAGTCTAAGACCTTCCACTTTTCCCCACTTTCCTTTGTTGTGTTGGCAGTGTTTACAGTCAACTTGTATGATGAAGCTTTTCCCAATTAGTGTGCACGCATTTATCTGGAAATTGCCCGACAAAATAGTTTTCTAGACTTTAGAATTCATTCTGTTGCTACCATCATGAGTTTCATCATCATTAAAGACTAGTGAGCCTGTTGCACGCATGCAAGCCCAAGCCATAATATTACTTCTATTGTGCTTCACAGACGAGCTTGTGTGTTTTGGATCATAAGCATAATAATTCTTTTTCCATACTTTGGCCGTTCCATCACTTAGGTAGATGTTAATCTTGGACTCAGGAAAGGTGAGACCATTATATTTAATTGGTCAAAATATGCTGTCTTTCATAGTCTCCCAGACAATTTTTTCTGCATTGCCTTATTAAAAAAAATTCTGTTTGGGACTGCAAATGCAAAATAGTCTTCTGGCTTTTTCTGACTTTTTAAACCATGTTTTACCATGTGTTTTATGAAATTGCACTGTCCCCTTAAAAAAAACAAAAAAACAATGTCAATCAATCAGTCTGAAATTTCTGCAGACGTTCTCTTTGAAACTTGTACATATAAACCTGGCTGCACAGCTCTTTATGTAAAAGAAAAGTATACTATTTTAATGGTTTTGTTTCAAATCACCTCATGTCTTTGATCCTGAGATTCTACGTTTAAGATTCTAGTAGTTTCATACTACTAGTTTTATTTCATGAGTTTTTCCAACAAAAATTTTGCCGAGCTTGTTTCACTTGATCAAAGATTACCTTTATTCTTGTATTGTCGTAAACCTTGGCCTTCATAATTAGTCGACAAACGTGTGTTCCTAAAACTCAACTTCTGAAATAGTGAATTTATTTAGAACTTTTTGAAAAAGCTTTGCACTTTATTGCATTTTTGAAAACTGGTTAACTACTAGATTGTGAGGACAAGCAGTTAAGAAAATGGATGGATGGATGCGTTTTATTTTATTTTTCAGAATTTTTTATTCACTTTACTGTGTGTTCTATATCAAACGTGTTCCATAAATAAATGTAGAAAATAAAGCAGAAATTAGTTTTTCATTTTATGTAATTCTAAGGAAATGTATTCTATTGGGATATATATTGTTTTCTGGATATAAAGTTTTGTCGATTTTACATCACTAGTGTGAATGTGTCGTGTTTTTCTGACTTTGTGTTTTCATCTTTCTTTTCCCACCGTGGTTTTACTGTACCAGCCTTACCCATCAAGATTTCATGCCATCATACATTTTAACTCTGCATTATTTATTTTTGCAGTCTTTTTAAAACCAAAGCTCAGCTGTCCTTGTGCCTTTACACATTGCAAATTAATGCATATCCATGCAAATTCTTTAAAAAAGGAAGGCTGAGAATTTGAATATTTTGCTTAAAGCTGCACCCAGGTCGACCCTACCATTCGGCATTTGAAAGCAGAGTGTCTTTTTGAATACTGAGGCACTCTCTTTGTCATGTTAGCCAGAGGGGCTGGATGAGCGGACCAGCACCGGCAGGATGGGCAGGCATCGGATGGGTAGCTGCGCGCAGACAGACTAATTGGGAAAAGGGGGGGGGGGGGACGGCGGGTGTTGGTAAGGGTGAGGAAAAGGTGGGGTATGCAGGAAGGGGGGAATTCAAGACGACGACCCCAAGTTAGGTGGGAGGTGAGAGAGGACAGTGAGTGGGGGATAGGAAAGAAGCGGCGAAAGTAGGTTGAGGAAATATTGTGTTTGGTGTGTATGGAGCAATACTGACTTACTGTATTAATATTATAGTTATTGGCTGGTCATTGTACGTTTTTTTGGCTTAAATCCAAGCCATTGCTTCAAATACATTTGATTATTTCCAAACTCAAAAAAGGAATGTCTTGTATCTATTGTTGAACATTCATTATTATTATGAGACCTGCAGTTAATACTTTGTGACTTGGATTCATACGGCTAGTCAACTAGACAATGCAACATCTATTTGGAATTATGTTCTATTGTGGTCAGAACACTACAATTTTAGTAATCTACGGCATATATTGATGTAATAAAGTGACTGCAGGTACATCGGAACCACTACAACTTTATGTAGTGGTTTAGTTCAGATAATGAAAAAGGCTGGGACGGGGGGAAAAAAAAGTTAGTTGGGTAAAACCGCCCAAAATATAAAGCAGTCCGAATTGGGGATGAGGATTTACACCACAAATGTTCACACTCGTCCCTACTTTGTCAATCATATTTCTTTACAGGTTTGTGTTGAGAATCAAAATAAATCTTATTTCCTATAGTAATATAATAGTTTTTGCTTCATATAATTATCATGTTGGCATTTGTTGAGAATGAGGTAACGAGTTGCACGTAGTTGATCAGATACTGTATGTGTCTCTAGCAGAAAATATTTATTATAATTTTATGTGGACTCTTAAATGGATGTTCACATGCAGTGAATAATATTGCTAATCCATGTCATTGGACATGTTGACTGCATTTTTTTGTCGATATTATTATTTTTTCAGTAATACAGGACCCAAAATCTCTCACCAAAAAAAATTCTGTTGGGAAGCAATAAAACAAACAACAAAAATAAAAGCAGGTCTTGGTTTCACTGAAACAAATTAAGAGAATTATTCACCAAATCAAGTGACACACAATTTTATTAGAACGCTGACACATGAATGCGTGTTGGTATATTAATTATGATATTAAATTTGTCTGCTACCAGAATTTGTTCCTGTTAAAAACCAGCTTCTTTGTAGAGGACTCTGGAGGCCGAGCTGCCCTGAACTAGGTTGAGCTACGTCGGGCAGCCAGCTAGATTGATCTGGCTGCAGTAGCCAGGGGAATATAAAGCAGGGCAGAGGCTTAAAGTCTGAGTCCCCCAAGGGACGAGTCCTTGCAGCATGGGGAGAGGGGCATGAACTTAGTTCCTTCTGCCTCCCTCCTTCGGCCGCTGTATCCGCACGCTGAATAACTTTCCATCACTTCCATGGTTTCTTATGACATTCACTTCGTCTCTCTCTGTCTGTTTCAGCCTTCCTCACAAACTTTCTTTTCACCTCTTCTTGCCTGATTATTTTCAGCATGTTCCATTTCACTCTCCTTTTTCACAGTCGCATTCACAGTTCTTTATTTCCCTCAGCTATAGAGTATTTGAAAGCACATGTGAAAGCACAAGTGAATGTCGCTCATGAAGTTAACACCCAAAATGAAACACCAAGGCTAGTGTCGAGTTGACTATGACATTTTTTTTTTATGAACACTTTTAAAACTTGCTCGCTTTGGTAGCCACCTTTTTAATGCTGGTGTTCTTCATTTTATTTTGACTCAGTGGCCAAAAGCAAGGGTCCTTGTGCGTTAGAAACAGCCAAGCTGGGGTCACAATGCAGTCGACATTCAGTTTAAGGTCATATTTTCGGTTTCTGAAACATTTAGGATAAATGATTTATGCTTGAACGGACAGTTACACTCCCGTATGCCTGGTCATTGTGCTCAATTTGAACATCCTGTTAGAAAACGCGACGCACAGGCAACAGCATCACACAAATAGATGGCCTTTCTGCTTTTCACTTTCTATGTTCTATAGACGACATTATATTTGTCAGTCACCATGCTAAATAAAGTAATCGGTTTCCACCTCGCTCCAAAAGTGTGGTTATTTGCTGTATCGTCATTTTGTTGACCTTAGCTTAAGTATTTCCGTTGGGTTGCAATGCCAGAAGCATGGACTTATATACTGTAACTGTACATATATCCATGAAAACGTTGCTGAGCAATCAGTGTAGTATTCAAGTGAGGCTTGTTTAGCGAGTGGAACGGTGCTGCACAGAAGTCATTTCTGTGCTACAAAAACCAAGATTCTTAGCCAATAGAAATAATTGAAGAAGAAGAAGACTCGAGCATGCGCAGAAGGCAAACCACAAAGAGTCACTCCTAAAATAATGTGGGTTGAATGAGAATGTAACTTAAGTTGAGACCTATTTTTAAGAGAAATAAGACTGCTTCTATTTGCTGAAATGTTGTTGCGCCTCCCTGTTGTACTGTGTTATATTCTGCAGGGGTATGATGCAAAGCTGCTGTTGTAGTGTGGCGGTGCAGTGATAGCAGGATGGTCCACTGGGGGAACCCAGAGCATTCTGTCTCACTGAGTGATACCCCTGTCTCCACTCACGAAAAACAGCACACACGCATACCGGCGTCTGCCAACCTAGCAGCACATGCCTCCCTCACTGCCCCCGCCACCCTCCTTGCAAATCTCCAAATATATTATCTGCCTCTTTTTCTATTGTCTTGGGAAAATGGCTAACAGGGAGGTACATATATGTGAGTGCTGTTGGTGTGTGGGTGGGGGGTGGGGGAGCGTAGGGTGTTGCACAAAACTGTGGAGGACCACCTTCTTTTGTGCAATTCTTGTATCTTCATCACAGTCGGGTCAGGTATGATAAAAGAGAGGAGGCAAAAAGGAGTGACAGAAGACTGATACTTCCATGTAATGTAGAAAAAAAAACTAAAACATTTGCCACTTTCACATTGCATTTGCTGTAAATGCCATGGGTGGCGGGTTACCGCATTAACAAAATAAAATGGGTCAGCGTGACAACTCCAATTGCTTATTCAAACTTTCTGTACTTATATGCTGTATGAATGGACTGTCAATGCTGCTTACTAACTGCCGGGAGAAGTGAAGCCACCAGCGGCCATCTTACATTGCCACTCAGTAAGCCCACCTAACTTGAATACTGTCCATTGATATCTTCGCATAGCTTTCACGTTATTTTTTTGTCTCTACGGCAAAAATGCCACCGTGTTTGGCATACCGTTGTACCAGTAAGTCCCTGACAAGTGCTACATGCGCATTTCATCGCTAAGAATATGATTTTTAATTTTTTGCACTTTTTCCCCACAGACACTGCTTATTTTGGAAGATGAATTTAATGTTCGAATTTTATGGAAGTATTATTTTAAAACAGTTTATACTACCGCCGTTGATTCATACTCCAGAATATTTCAACTGAATTATTATTATTTTTTGATAACTGCAACAAAAATGTCTTTGTATAAATGGAAGATAGAAAACGATCCTCACTTGAGGTTCTCTGGGGAGGAAGAGTAGGACCTGCTGCACTTGTTTTATTTTGTTCTGGAGGGACAGTTCAACTTCGGTTGAAGAAATTTGTTATTTTTGAAATAACACTTATGAATATTTGGACTTTTTGAAAAGAACTGTACACCTTTTTTAAATACCATATTATTGTTGGGTAAAATGTTTATTTTTAAAGTTAAAACAATACCAAATTCATGTTTAAAATTTTAAAAAATAGTATTCATTATCAATATAGTCTAGAAAAGATAATAAGCTGTAAACAGTAACACAATTTCTGAGCATAATAAGAAGTGGAGTGTTTGCTTAACAGAGATAGAAATGTAGTTTGGGATGCATGCGGTTTTCAAGATTACACTATTTTCTTTTAATTTTTGGAGTGTTTATTGAATTTTTTTTCTTGAATGTTGCTTCGGTTATGTTTTTGGGTTGATGATTGTGATAGTGATGATGTTTAGAATGATAATGATGATGACAACGAGTGATGATGTTCGTGTGGAGTGCTAGGATGATGTGTGCCTTTGTATGTTGTGTTTGTTTTTTTGTTTTTACTTTTTTTATTTATTGTGTGTTTTCATGTTTTCTGTTTGGATGTTGTGTCATCATGTTTTTGGGTTGAGGATTATGACAATGATGTTTGAAATGATGATGATGACAACGATAATGACAATGTTTAGTTGTTTAGATGTTAAGTTGTGTACAGATATGTTTTTTGGGGGGGTTGGTGGTAGTTGGTTGGTTTTAAGCCTGTTTTTTGTTGTTTGTTTTTTAAACAAACAATGATGGTATCCCAGCTGAGATGTTGCAGCGGTCGATGAGGAATCTCAACAGCAGATTTGAATGGATTTAGATTTAGATACAGGACATAATTTTTTTTAAAAGAAAGAAAATTCCAGCAGTGTTTCTTAAATGGTATGCTATAAGGTTTCAAACTTTCAATTACTATGAATAAAATAATTTTCTTTCATTACTCTTTGTTTTAATGGATTGTTATAAAGTTCCCGTAATTTTTTTGTGTCACCCTGTATAAAGTTAACAGTGGTTCTCAAAACAACTTGGCAGATTCTTAGACAAATGTCAATCGTCTCCCTCCCAAGTGCGCGCCCCCACCCACGTGCTGTGCATATCAGGTTTTTGATGACGTATAGGTCTGATGTGTACGGATGAGCGTTTACAGTGCAGACCCATCACATGCATATCCGATTTATATCCACATACGAAAAAGACCCAGGTCAGATATGATAGTATGGTCAATGCAAACAGTGACTACGTTTACATGCAGTCAATATTCGGGTTAAGGCTAGAATTCCGGTTTCTGAAATATCAGAGTTAACCCTTTTATATGCGTGGCGGACATAGTTACTCTTGTTTACATGGTCATTTGTGTTCGATTGGAATGTCCCGTTCGGTTCGCGACACGCAGACAACGTAATTACGTAAATTGACATAATTTCCACTTTTAACCTTCTATGGGCAATATTTATGTCACTCACCACACTAAATAAAGTAGTTGGTTTCCTCCTCGCTCAAGAAGTGTGGTTCTTTGAAGCAAGCGTTGTTTGCTGACAACTAGTGTTAATTTTATCAGCTGTTTTTAAATTCCGTTTTCAATCACACTAGTTTTTTTTTTCATAGTTAGTCAATTTCGTCCCATTTTTATTCAGTCACCTTTTAGTCGACTATAACTCGAGCATTTTAGTCTTTATTTTGGTCAACAAAAACATAATTTTATTCATCTAGTTTTATTCAACAAAAACTGTCAATGCTTTAGTCTAGTTTTAGTCAGGACAATCATTTGACCCTTTTCCATTTTTTGGGGTCAGCAGCTGATATTGAACATTTCCATCTAATCTCAAACTACTTCACATAAAATGTTCTCATCTTTTTGACTTACAACCACTTCACACACAATTACAGTATATCAACAAGTGGCTATTATGACTCCATGCTACAAGCTAGTAAGTTAGTTTGCGTTATTGTTGGAACGTTACAGCTGTTGGATTAATGTTACGTTATAAACAACCACCACCAAACTTTTTGTTAATTTACCACGATGTCTTTGTAATGAACAGCGAAGTCTCTCTTCAAAGTATTACAAAATAATAATTTCCGTCTCGTCTTTGTTCGTGAACTAAAATTTCCATAGATTTGAGTCCAGTCTTTATTAAGTGAGTTACATTTTCGTCTTGTCTTTATTAGTGGACGAAAATGCACACTGATTTAGTTGCAGCTATTGTTTATTAATGGTGGCTTTAGTCTAGTCTAGTCTGGTTTTTGTCCGGTGAAAAATGTGTGTTGACGAATTTATTTTTATTTAGTTTTTGTTAACGAAATTAACACTACTGACAACGGCTTGAGTATTTCCGGTGGGTTACACGCCAGAAGCATAGACTTATATACACTTGTATTCACTGTACAGTATGTGTATATAGGCACAAACTGTGGCGTTTTCTATAATGTGAAAATGCATTGGAGAAATCAATGTGTTCAAGGGAGGCTTCTTTAGCAAGTAGGACTGAACTGCACATACAAGTCGTGACTACATAGACCAAGATTCCTTGCGAATCAAATAAGTGAAAAAGAAGGAAATAGAGAGCATGCGCACAGCGAAAAACATTGCCCCGATCTATCTAGATATTCCGAATGCGTTTATATGAGCAAGAATTGTGGTTATGAAAGGAGTAACCCAGGGCTCTTATTCTGGTTTTTAAAAGCCTGAATAAGAGCATATTTGGGTTTTTGCGTGTGTTTACATGGCCTAATAAAACCCAAATATTGCCAATATTCGGGTTTTAAAAGGGTTATTGCCTGCATGTAAACGTAGTCATTGTTTTAGCCCCGCAATTTTGGTACCTTTTGCTAATCTAATGTTTTTAACAGGACAAGCTATTGCTCAACTCACTTTACTTGTTTGGTATTCACTCTAAAGTGCTAACACTCAACTAAAGGACATAACAACCACACTGAGACAGCAAGAAAGATTTTTGTCTTCCTAATGATTGACCAGTTTCTGAAAATGTTAACTTCTTGTTCAGATAACAGTTGACTAAAATGAAAATGGAAATGCATTGAATTTTTGAATAGATTACCAAGCATTGGTAGATAGAAAAATCAGCCTCGTTCTAAGATCTTTCTCACAGACATAAGATGCCAGTTTGTTTAATGGCTATAGACAGAGAACTGCAAATGTCTTCGCAATATATGATGCCAATATACCTGAGGATGGCAATCTTATATGTTGCGTAGCCCTTAGAAATATATATATAGCACACATCTGCTGTTTCTATGTCACATTATTCACACGTACAAACACGCACGTTCCCGATGGTCCTGTATGAGATCAGAGTCTCGGCAGTCCCTCGACTGTCACTCAAGCGCAGATACCTGATGTGGGCGGGGCTGTGACAACTCTCAAATCTGGCAAGTCAAATGTTTTTATTTGCAGGCAAAGCGAGTCCCAGTGTGTGTGTTTGGGTTTGTGTACCATATGCAGTGCGCCAAGGAGGGCTCTCAGGAACATATTGGTGCTTGTACATAGTGGTTAATAATAGTAGCAAACGCACACAGCGATGGCAGCTCTGATGTGTGTGACAGTTTTACAGCCGCGCACGCCAAGACACAGACACGCATATGTACACACACACACGCCCACACACACAGACCTCCTCTGCCACCCAGCTCTCTGTCTTTGTTGACTTCTCAATTCTATCACAAATTCTGAAAAAAACAGCTACTTCCCACCGACCTCCCCTACCCTACCCTATGCTTCATTTTTTGGGCACATGCACACAAAATATATAGGTGTGTCAAACTCAGCCACCCACACAACCGTACACTGATACAAATGTACATGCTTAACCCCCCCATCCATGAAAGCAAGCAGGAATTCACATACATCATACACTCAAATGCACACGCACTCACCCCCCTTCTGTCATAGCTCATTGTTGCTTTTGCTTGTTTGTCTGTGACAATGCTTGTGTTGTGCTGCAGTGGCAGCTTTATGTTTTTTTGTTTTTAAAGGGGGCGGGGGTTACGTGGGGGCTTGGTTGGCGGATCAGTGACTGCTCCCCATGCGAGGTCTTAGCAACATTGTGCAGCAGACACCCAACTTGTCATCATCAGGATCAGTTTATGTGGGATGGCATGGGGATACAGACGGAGTGAGAGATGGCAGAGCGGCAGCCCGACTCGGACGTGTCCTGTCACAAAAAGTGCAAGCTAGGCTTTGGACTTAGTGGCCATGCTTGGCAGACATGGCAAGACAAAGCGAGATGAGGGAGGACAGAGCATAGACAAGGGGTCGCAAACACAACTCATTTAGGTGCTCTGGGAGATAAAATCTGGGCGTGCCACAAACAAGGGGTTCTAGTAAGTGTCAAAATTAACGATAAGTCAGCAACTATTATAATTGGGTCATTGTTATTTATAATTGTCAAAATCCTCTGATTTCAGCCTCTCAAGAGGAATAAGGGCCTGAGCAGTGACTGCTGTGACAAATGTTGTCCCTTTTTTTGGCCTGTTGTAGAGGTCACATTTTCAAGAAATCCTCCCACAGATTTGATCTGATTGTTTCATTTAAAGATGTTCCAGATGAAAAGTAAAAGCGAATGTTTTTATTTCGCCGAATACTGAATACTGTTTGCCAAGAAAAATGAAGCTGATTTTGATGGTCTTCACGTTAGTGAAAACATATGTAACTTTGCACACTCATCACACCTGGCATAATAATCAATATTTTATTAGATTATTGTGCTTTAAAAAAAAAAAAAAGGCTCAATAGCGCCTTATATGTTTTAACGACATAATCCTGGTTGCACCAAAATTTATGAAACATTGGAGGCATATGAAAGAGTCCCAAAAAGTATTTTGGAGCCATATGCTAAATCTAACAGGAGGTCTGACATTTTGACTTTTTTGTTTCAAATTTTGTCCCACATCACATTCGGCCTATTGTAGAAGTCACATTTTAAAGAACTCTTCCTTGACATCTTATCCGATTGTCTTGAAACTGTGGGCGTATCATGCCAAGATTTTCAAGGTGGAAAAAGTACAAGCAAAGCTTTTTATATCTTGCCATTGAAAAATTACGCTGAGTTTGATAAACATGCGTGAAAAAGGACGACTTGACTGAGACGAAGACGACTTGACTGAGACGAAGACGAATGACATTTTTAATACACATCAGGGCTGATACAAAACCTAAAACATATATGTAAAGGTTATTTTGCCTTTTTCAAAAAAATAATATTCCAATGTACCCCAGAGTGGCACGCAGCTCTAGTTATTCTCTGATTTCACTCGTACTTCATGAAAGCAGACTCATTATTCTTTTATGTTTAATCAAAATAAGATGTGTAAACATTTGCTTTATACTTGGGGAAAACAATGACTGAACAGTAACTGTATCACTTCCAAAAAGGTCGCGTGATACCCCTATCATTATTGTTTAGTTGCTGTTTTTTTTTTTTTTTAAATCATGAAACAATACCAACTAAACATCAATTGGTTAATAGTTACAGTGGTTCTCAACCTTTTTTTCCAGTGACGTACGCCCTGTCATATTTGGAAATAAAATGAAATATATAATTAATTATAAATAAAAGATTTGTGCTCATAAAACATATTATCAACATTAGGTGTCCTCCTTTGGGCTCACAGTAAAGCTCTGTTCTCAAAAATAAATAATTAACTGAATTTTAAATAAAGTTTACAAGTGATTGACAAGTGATTCTAGGTAGGCATATGACAAGTTGGGTCGAACCATGCTGGTATGGGGAAGATGCTGGGTTAATAGGATAGTGGAATTGAATAGCCTAACGAATATAAAATTAATTTTATGAACTTGGATTTTTCTGAAATATTTACATATATATTTTAAAATCTCACGTACGCCCTGGAGGGCCTTCACGTTCCCCCAGTATACGTACCCCCGTTTGAGAAACAATGGGTTAATAAACAGTAACTGGGTTTTACAATACATTCTAATGCAAGATGAAATTTGATCCGATTAATCGATGGAATAATTGATAGAATAAATAATTCCAAAAATGTTCAATCGTGACAACCCTAGCGTTCAAAAAAGTACAACAAATTCAACCCTCTCAATCTTTAATAACAGTTCAGAACATTAATGTAACTTCTTCACAACAAGATTGGCGACCGTGCAAAATATCATCCCGTGGGCCGCAAATGGCCCTTGGGCCGTGAGTTTGAGACCCCTGGCATAGACAGTCACCAGGATTCATCTCTGGTCTTGGACGCAGCTGAAAGAGAGGTAGCCGAGCTGTGACACAGACTGTAGGAAGGACCCCACCACCCTGCACCTTTTTGAGCCTGGAGAGGCACGAGCGCGGGGCAGACAGACAAGACAGACAGACAAGAGAGACAGACAAGAGAGTGGACCCGGTGCTGGGCGACCGCGCGGCTGTTGTGGTGCGGCTCACCCATATGGTGCTCTGCTCTGTTCCTGCTCCCTGTCTAAATCCATATGCCGCCTCTAGAAAAGGTGCCCCCCTCAGCCCTCGCATCCCCTCCCACCTTGCTTGAAGAGCATTGAGACCCCCCCCCCCCCCATCCCACAAGGGAGGTGTTGGGAGGTAAAGCCCCGAAGGCTTGTACTCCCCACCACCCCCCTTACCTCTTAACCCCTCTGAGCTGCTTAGCCCATTGTCGCTACAATCTGCCACCACCGTAGCTTCGGCACAGTTTTTTTCCCTCTCTCTCTCTCTCTCTCTTTCTCTTTCTTTCTCTTCCTTCATCCTTTCATCTCCCTTTGGCACCCCATAATCGATGAACTTATTAACTGCTAATTATTCAAGCTGTGGACTGAGGATCCCTGCCTGTCTGTGGAGAAAAGGGACCATTACCACTTTGTTTAGCCACGTGAAGTCGTTGATACGGCCCATTCATTTGGATTAAGTGCATTTAGGAGCCACTGTTTAGTACTTGTCAGATTGTTATCACAAGTGATTAACATTAATCCTCATTTTGTTCAGCCACTTGAGTGCCCAAGAGAGTTTTATCATAAAATACACACTGATTATTTGTATCTTCTTTTTGATATGTGTTCCTCTAAACTGTGTGTGTCTGTTTCGCTCTCTCAGGAGGTGCTTCAGACGATACCAAAGTTCTGCTTTCCCTTTGACATGGAAAGGTATGATTCTCTCTCGCTCTCCTGCTTCCTTTTACTCCCCACCGCATCTCGGTTTCAACCTGCTTTATGTACACGCACGCGGAACATAATTTACCATGTGATCACAAACTAATGAGCTCAATTGTATTGAAAATTGTCATTCACAAAGACAACATTCAAATTTGATTAACACAATCTTATAGGTATTAAAATAAGCAATATGTTGATTTTTGTGGTTGTCGTTTGCTGTGGCAGAATTAAATTATGATACACATTATTGTAGACTAAACCGAAAGTTTAATTAGCATCTCAAAAGTTAGCACTATTTTGCTTTTAACTTTAGTGCTTTAATTAGCACATGTTTCATTGTATATTTGTATTATTAGTGGTTATAATGTTATGACTGTTATTTCCTCTTCCCACCAACCACCACACACGTTATTTAAAAAAAAAAAGGAAATTAAACTCAACCAATGTATTGTTATGTTGATAGGTAGTATTATCATTTTTTGAATGTTATAATGTAATGCACAGATGTATGAAAAAAATTAAATTAAAACCTGAATAACTATAACTACATTGACAAGAAGTGAACATTTATAGACCAGCCTTTTTCTGACACATGAAACCACTCAGGCCAGCATCTTTCCTCAAGGCAGTGGGCTTTAATTTTTGGCTTGGGAAAAGGCCATAATAAAATTCCCATTACAAAGAGAGGAGAGAGACTGTGTGCTCCACTGTGGAATATCTTTTTTTTCCCCACCGAAGCTGAGCTGCTGCCATCTAGTGGTACCCGTGGAGCTTGTTTTGGGCTCTCTCGAGCTTGAGAGTTTCTCAAGATGCCATACTGAGAATGGATTGATTACATGACATTGGATTTGGTGAAAATGATGACTTTAGTTTTATTGTTGGCATAATTCCATAGATTTAATGCAATTTAATCCTCTTGTGTACACGGATTGTCTTTTAGAGTGTCTCAGAGTCATGTTGGACAGAACTTCACCTTTGTGCTGACGGATATCGACGGCAAGCAGAGGTTCGGGTTCTGTCGTCTTACTCAAGGTTGCAGAGTCTGCATTTGTCTTCTCAGGTATCAAACGCACGCACGCACGCACGCACGCACGCACGCACGCACGCACACACACACACCAAAATAATCATGAATGCTCATTTTGGGGATTCGGAGAGGTGTATTCATTTAACAAAATGTTCATAATTGCGCTTGTAGTGTTTAGATTGAATCACTTCATTTGCACTGGTTGTTTGTATGGCTGTCACAATTTAAGATATTTTTAGAATCCATTATTCTATCAATTATTCCATCGAACAATTCAATACAAAATTATTTTGTATTAAAATATATCGATTAATAATAATCACATTTCCCAATTAGTGTTTATTAACCTATTACTGTTGTTTATTTGTTTTGTTTGTTTATTAAACAAAACGAGAAGTAATCAACAGTGAAGCAATATCACACAAGAGAGAGATTTTGTTCTCACCAGAAGGGCTCCACTTCTGGGCTTCATCTTCAACTACACATCAATTAAAGGTTATTCATACTATGGTTTGCAAATAACGATTATTTATGCAAATGCTTAAACTATCTTTTTTTTTTGTGATTATGATTCGATTACTGGTCCATAATGTCAGAAAATAAGAAAAATGTTGCTCACTGTTCTCCAAAAGACTACAGAAATGGAAGAATATTTACTTTGTATTTGGAAAATTTTAAGCTAAACAATAGCTCTAAACAATTCATTGATTATTAAAATAGTCCAATAATAATAATGTCTTATAATTAGTTTATCGATTAATCGATTAATTTTGACACCTCTTGTTGTTTTTAATTTTTCCCTCTCATGTAACTAATTAAAGAAAACTAAATATTAGCACCCACATTATAACACACACGACACCACTACACTAATAAGAATATTTTTGTGTATATATATATATCTCAAACAGTGTTAATGAAAATTTAGCATTTTTATCTTAAGGCTGACTTCTTAAATCAGCTCTTGCATTGGATGTCATTAGATTGTAGCGGTGCACCTGATGTTGTGACCAGAAGAAATGCGTTTCATTGATGTGCTGTATGTCAATGTGTGATGTGACGTTTGATGTGGATAAAAGGAAACCTGATGGAAATGACTCAAATCTCACTTTCTTTGTTTAACCTGCCTCACATGCTCAAAAAGCTCATGTGCAGAATTAGAATTTGGCAACGCGAGTATGTATGTTTGATTTCTTGTTGAACATACCTTTAGAATAAAACTGAAAAAAGGAGACCTTCATATACAAGTTTTTTTTAATGTACAAAAAAAGTATTTACTTTGGTAAGCCCTACTTGAAATGGTCCATGGATGCTGTGTTTTTTCTCTCCATTCAATCCTCACAAGATGAAAAACAAATCTTCGAAGTAAGCACATCTTTTTTGAGACAGTTTCTTTCTCATCCTCAGTCTTCACACTGAGCTGAACTTTGCCAGATTAAGCAGTTTAAATTCTTGTCTGCCCACACAAATGTGTTAGTGATTTACTCACAATTATCCAAAAGTTGAGCAGTTTTTGATATTGTAAAGGTGGATTTATCCTATCACAGCAGACATAAAGGAGAACATCAAACCCAGCACCTTCTTTGCATAATTACACCCCAACAAAGACCATTATCATTTAATTCTCACATAATTGCATGTTGACACAGTGTTTTTTCTTTCTTTTTCTTTTTTTTGTGCAGATGTAATTACCCTACCATTGAAAGAAAGAACACACATCTCAATGGACATGCTTGTGCACTTTAGGATAAACTGGAAAATGTGCAAAATTAACCCATTTATTACACTCATATATATATATATATATATATATATATATATATATATATATATATATATATATATATTATTATTATTATTATATATATTATTGTGTGTGTGTGTGTTTGGTGGACAGTCATGGGTTTGTCAGTGTTATGATGAGCTGCTGTGTCCAGCCCACCACACACACACACACACAGCCTCTATGTCTTTTGTTTTTCCTCTCTTCCTCTCTCTCTTTTTCTCTCTCTCTCCTCGTTATTCCGCTACCGCCACTGTGCGACAGCAAAGACGCTCTCAGTCCATAATTATGCATGAAGGTTTGCTGCCAATTAGCGGAGGCTCCCCTGTCCCTCTTGCTGAGTTAGACATGCTAATTCTTTTGACATATGATGTATAAAATTCATTATGCATTCTGAGGACTTCTTGGCTTGCTTCATTTTTTAAACAGAATTGTGTATCGAAAGCTTATTTTTATTTTTATTGGTTCGTTATTTAAGCAAAAAAAAATTGATTGGACATTAACCATTTTAGGATAAATGGGGAGCTTAATTTCTTGTCAAATGTCACACAACAAATATTTTATCTTTGATTTTTCTTTCAATGGTTTTATTTCACGAAATTAGTCATGCATGATATTTTCACCATCAGTGAATAAAAACTTTAAATATGTCTTCTTAAAATCCAAAGCAGAGTGAAGGCCCCAATTAAAAATTTATGTATAATCTCCCGTAGATTTGAAAAGAAAGTGATGACGAGTGTTTTTGCCTCTTTGATTGTTGAAGTGCTGGGACAATAAAATTGTCACCTCTGCTCACACAAGGAAGTGCCTTAATGAGGGGGACAGTTTTATGTGGACGCGGCTTTAAGCAGGAGAAAGCTTTGACGTTAAAAGGGCCGTAGTGCCCTGAAAAACAAAACCAATAATAATTGTTCCCTTTTAAATGTTTTTTTTTATTTTTAAAGCTATGCCGTCACGCTCTGTCATGGCTTGACGCCTAACTGGAAGAATTTCTCTCAGAGATGGGGGTTGCTCATTGATGGGGGGGAAAAAAAAAAAAAAAATGACTGCATTTTATTTGACGGCGGAGCCTGTAGGATACACTTTAGCGACGGCACTGCGCTGGTTATTGGTTGTTTTAACGGGTTCCTGGGAGGGGGGCGAGTATCGCTTCCTCCCCTGTGTGTAACCCTCGACCCACAAATGTAAAGGTGATATGAAATCTTCCACTGAGCTGTCTCCCAAGTATAGGATAAGTTATAATGTTTGGTGCCTGCGTGCTTAAGGAGATTTAAGACGCAGCTGAGAGAACGACAATAAAAGTCAGCACCCCGCAGGTGATGCAAAGCTATTAAAAAGACTGAAAAGATTGGGTAGGATTAATCAGGAGGTGGCATTAACACACAAAATAGATTCTGTATAGAATGATAATACATTCAGGTCCGATTTTTGACATTTGTGAGTGCCTAATGGCTTCATTGTGTTTTTAAAGGGACTGCCTGCGCTCAACTTTTTGATGTATCACAAATTTTAGGAGTTACATGGCCGCAGATGAACTTTTTGGACTTTGAGAAGACATGTTTAAAAGGCATGGGATGTGGGGGGCACTTTAGTGATGGATGCCTCCCTCCTTATCAGAGGATTTGCCTTGCACAAACACATCTGAGCAATGAACTGTGACGAGTAGGAGTATATCTCTAAACGCTCCGAACTTCAACTTAGCAAAAAAACAAGAGAGCCGAGCTGGAGGATAACAAGGACAAATCACTGCATTAAGAGCTTATATGAATTTATTATTATTATTTTAAAAGATGCTAGCTCATCCAACCAAACTGAATTTAATAGTTCTACTTTGAAATATATCGAGATACGGATCAAATAGTCTTTTATTGGTGCGCTATATCTTCAAGTTAATTCAAATTTTTGTAAAATGACAACAAATATTCTCTCAAACTGAGCCGTACAATATCGAATAGAATCATAATCCCACTGAGTCGGACCAATCGAATTGCCCTTGAATCATTTCGCACACCACATATAAAAAATCGTATTGAATCATCTTTTGTGGAGAGATGCACACCCCACCATAATTAATTCTGAACAATATAAGGAGATCGTCCGGCCGATTATGGCCCTTCAAACATTGACCAAAATAATCGGCCAAATTGTTTGTTTTTTTTCTATAATATTTTTTAAGAAACCCTAAATATTCTGCAAAAAATGCTGATACATTTTCAATATAGGTTTTCCAAGAAAATATGTGGGGAAATGGGGATAAAAATCCCTTAGAAGAACGGTAATAATGATATAATATGGAAAAAAACCATTAAAAAATATATTGAAAGAAAAAGAATACATAAATATGCAAATATGCAAATGCAGGGGTTTACTGTAGTTTTAAGTAGTAATGTCACCTTTCACCACTAGATGATGTCTTATTTGCACTTAGAGTGGTTCTTATACTGCCCTATAATTAGTGCTGTCAAAGTTATTGATTCATCTAAATCAAATCACTTATGGATTAATCTAAATCAAAATTGCATTAATCATATAGTAACGCACAATAATCACACTTAATTTTGACCACAGATTATCCTTTAGCTTGACAGAGGATTGTTACGTTAAAGGTAGCACAGGTGGTGTTTAAGCAATAAACATAACTACATTCAGTATAGTAAAGCATTTAATAAATGTTTTCATATGATATTCAGAATATTTGTTCATGTCAAACTATTGGGGTCATTTTTTTCCCATTTTAAATTCCGCAAGTTATTAACTGATTAGAAAAAGAGGAGGATGAGCCTGTACAGTGAATAAAAAAAAATATTCAAGAGGTCCTCACAACATTAAATGTTAAATAATTAACACATAACAGGTGCTCTTCAAATATGGCAGGCAAAAAATGTTGATTAAAAATGATTTTAATTAAGTGATTAATCGTGACTAATCAAAATTCTAAGATGTGATCAATCTGATTTCAAAAATGTAATCGTTTGACAACTACCTATAATATAACGTGAGTCGGCATAATATATATATTTTTGGGGGGATTTGGAATGTGATGGACTCAGTAATATAAAAATATTGAGTGAGTTGATTTTTGTGAAAACAATTACAAAATCAGTTCATAAAGTTGGTTTCTTGTTCAACAATTATGTGCCGTCCTAGAATGGTCATTTTTATGCAAAAGAACTCTTTGCACTGAAAAAAACAACAGCCTGGGAACTGAAAAGGAAAGTAATTTTTTTGATCAATATATTTACAGTTGATACCCCATTATTCACAAGGAATAAGGGATCATGCCGTCCTGCAAATAGCAAAAATCTGTGTACAATTGACACCCCTTGAAATGCATTGGTGTGTGGGTGGGTGATTGGGGGGGATTTGCAATATATATTAAATTAGTCGATAATCATTATTGTTTTTCTGCCAAAAATTGGTGTTGTCAGTGGGCTAAAAAAAATCTGTACAGGTCTGGCCCTACTCCATTTATAAGCTGTATAACAGGAGTAGTGATTATTTGGGTGAGCTTCTTTCACCAGCAATCGTGCTTTTGTTTAAAACAAAGGATTTGTGGTGAAGCATAATGACTGTGAGTTCTGTGAGGCTTGACGGCTGCTCAGGCAGGCAGAGTCCTTTAAAAAAAAAAAATATATATATGTTTTTAATAGTACATGAAAAATTAATGATTAATGTCCAGAAGTTTGCATTTCTTAACGGCAGTTGTGTAGGAGACAGACAATGCAGAAGCTTTGATTTTATTTGTTTTATCGGGTGCATTTTTTGTTTCTGTATGGCTGAAGTGTAAACTGACCTCATATGCATGCATTTGTGCTGTATGTCTTTTGACGTGGCAGAAATAGGCTGATACGCAGTCAGCATGTGAATGAACCAAAGCGTGTTTGATTCGGTCTCCCCTGCAAGTGTGACCCGATTGCAGTGAATCTTCATGCAGATGTCAAAATAGAAGCACGTTAAGAGGCTGATTGTTTCAGACTAATGGTCACTCAGCCCCTCTGATTGGTGCGCTTGGCTGCACTTCCCCAGGAAGCAGCCGTGTCATTGGCCCCTTGCGGATTTAGCGATATGAAAATTTGCATTAGGTTGACTTGATTGTTTTCTTGTTGTCTGTTAATTCCAGTCTACAGAGCAGCCAGTGACCCATGGCCTGGAAACTCTTCAGTCTCCAGCCAACTGCCAGAGCAGGACTAGGACTCACACACTCAAAGATTATAATTAATTATTTTATTCAAATGCTTTTAATAATATTTTCCACACATATCAGTGAATTTGAAGGGCACTTTTGATCGATTGGCCCAATTCACCAATTATTGTATTGTCAAATCAATTTTCAAGAGATGTTAATTCGGCATTCATTGGAATTTGTGTTTATTTAATGCTAAGATGTCCTTAACTGGAGTCATTATTCAAGCTGCGTTCTAAAATCCATGTTAAAAAGCAAACGTGGATCTAAATTCAATATCTTGACAGAACACCATGTTTTTAGAATAACATTAAATCAGCAGAAGCCTCACAGCCAAAAGAAAGTGTTGGCCTTCTTCCACCAAGAAAGCAACTTGGCCAAGAATATGTCAGCCTTGTAAAGAGAGCCATGCTGCAGATGCTTTGAGCTTATGCTGGCTGTATTTAGTCATAAGCTTTAACACACACACAAAAAAAGCTGTACTAACTATATTATGCTTGTTAATTAATTCCTTTTTTGCTGATTAATTACATAAGGTAGCATTTTTTTTCAAATATGTGAAGGGCATGAAAAGAAAGGGCAGAAAGGGAGCGTGTTGGGAGGCAGGAAACATCTTGGACTGCATTTTTTTATTTTTTTCAAAAGCTTGTGCGTCTGGAAACAGCATGCTTGTAAACTGTAGCATCCCGCATCACATGACATTTTGGTGGCTTGCTGTTTCTTCTTTGTATTAGAATCTGTTGTGCATTCATTTTGTCCTTCTACTGCCTCCTTGTTTTTGGATGAAAGAACAGATATGACAGGAATTCATAGAATGTAGAGGCCCATGAGTATGAAGAGCGTCATAAGGAGTGTTTTTCTACATTGCTTGGCCTATCTGTGCTGCAGGAAATTTAGTGTGCTCAGTAATCAATTTGTACCTTTCGTAATCCCTTCATACTCTGTTGAGCAAAAAAAAGAAAGTGAATGGAATCGACAAATATGTGCAATATGAATTCACATGTATAACGGAGCATATGGTGTTCCACAGGATTCATTTCTGGGGCCTCTACTGTTTTCATTGTATCTGATGCCCCTAAGTTCCATCTTAAGAAAACAGTGGTGGTTTGTTTTAAAGTGCTTAATAAATATAGCGTTGAGTTGAGTGCTGGGAGTCAGTATCCTAACTGCATGATTGGTAATGCCAAATTGAGCATTTCTTGTCCAGCACAACTGGCTCTCTAGCAACACCTCCTTAAGATTCATGGAGATGGGGAATACAAGAACACAACACTTTCTAAATTCAATGTGAAGAGAGCCAGATTCGATGAAAAGGCTACTCCCAGTTCATTTTGTTCACCAATAAACTAGGGATAGACCGATTATTGACTGGGCCAATTATCAGCATTGATATTCTGCATTTTGGCAAATATCAGTATCGGCCTTTAAAAAAAAAAAATGAAGCACGTAAATACATCAATTTAAAACTGTGTTCACTTCAGGGAACTATTTATTGAAAATTTCAATAAAATTTATAAGAGATTCTGCTCAACCTCGGCACTCTGCACCTTTTGTTTTTGTTCGACACTAAAACTAAGAAGTGAATATTGAACATTTCAGATATTTTGAAATTCTGGAAAACTGTATTTACTGTAGAAAACAATAGGTGGGTATTTATTTTTTTAAGTTTTCAATTAACTTTTAAAGATGTGCTGATCACCCTTATTGGTCGTTTTTGGAGAACTTTGCACCAAGTTATTCAGGCGCAATGGGTGGGAAACCAATCTCTGAATTTATAATTTGCTGGACTTTCTTTATACTTTCCCTCTAAATTCCTTTGGAAATCCATTGAAATGTTGCTTTCTAAAAATGCACCATTCTTTTTTTGAATTGCAGTTATCTTCCATGGTTTGAGATCTACTACAAGCTGTTGAACACTCTTGCAGACTACCTAACAAGACAACAGGTAATCATCTCGTTTGCACATTTAGCGACTTACTGTTATCCGGTGATGTACGTGCGTGATTGACAAGTGCAAACAAGGAAAACAAAGAGGAGGTAATGGAAACATAGCCCCCTTGAATGGGGGGGGAATCAAAGCGTAATATTTCTTCTCCATGTTTTGGTGTGTTGTTTGCCATCTTGGGCACAGCTGTGCTGTTGTGTTGACATTTCACCGACCAAACAATGATCTAAAAATTGAAGTTATTCCTGGTGATTTACTGCAAAACAAATCTTGAGCACACACAAATGCTTACCACTCGCAAAAGTCTTTTCCCCTGACTATTTGCTGCGATATAGCAGCAAAGGGAGGGGAAATGTAAAATATGCAACAAACTGGGGAGATGCGCAACATGTAGCGCAGAGAGGGCTGAGGTGAAAGGAAGAGGGAGGGAGAGACATATCACGCTGTGGGACCGCTTTCACTTGTCATGTAGTTGGTGCTTCTTCCACAAACCCTCGGAGAGAGTCTTATTAAGAGAGAACAATCAGGAACGCACGTGCCTTACATAAGCATTTAAAATTAATTAATTCTGATTGAAAGTGACTCACCCGCATAATCTAATAAATAGGGAGCGAGGCACGCCAAGGAGGGCAGTTTTGTGTGCGAGTAAAAGAGAAGTTGCTGGAAATCCTGGATGCCTTATCTGTTAGTGTGCATGATTTGGTTTCTATTTACTCCGCTGTCCGTTCCAGGCGAGAGAGAGATGTTGACAGACAAGGGAAGACAGAAGAGCGATGAGGGTTTAAGGCCAGGGCTAAATGAACTGTTTCCTCAGGCCGTGTTGCTGACCATGCGTGTGAGCATTGAGCTTCTCATGACAGGAGGCTGTTCAATTGCACACACCCGAACACCCCCTTCCCTTCCCTGGCCTCCCCTCCCCCACCTCTGCACTCACTGTACATTGCCGCCACGTCCTCGTTCGCTTGTGCAGTCACGTACAGTACATACATTTATTTCCACATAACCCCAAAGTAGTGGCTCCCAGCCAAAACCGAAGCAAAGTTCGCTGAGAAAGAAAAACATATCAAACAAAGAACAATCCCAGTGTTCACAGTAGTGAGTCGAACTGCAAGTGGCAAAGTGTTGTCCCCTTCTGATCTCCAGCAAGAAGCCCAGCAGCGTAAATAGCAGTCTTGTCATGGAGCTCATAAATGCTGCTAGAATAATTTCTGAGCCTGTTCTGTGGTCAAGTCAGCTCTCTGAAGGTTTCTTAAAGCCCTTGTTTTTGGAGTAGGAGGGGTTCGCTTGCTTAATTACTGACAGCCTTCCTTTGCCTGTAAATCAACATTGCTGGATAATGGCCGTCTGCAGCCTGCACAGTAAATTCTGTATTAAGAGTGGGACCAAATAGACTCCATTTTAGAGTAATATTTACACTTGGAAGAGAGTAACTAAAGAATTGAAACAAATAAATAAAAGTTGCTCAAGGGTTGAGGAACGAACCCACGACCTCCAGCTTGGGAGACTATCTACTCGCTGAGCCATGCAGCTCCTGCTGTGTGTTAGTATATTGCTCGTTTCAACTGAAATCTTCGTAACTCCAAGAGACCAAAAACAAGGTTTTTGTTTTCCTTTTGGATATAAGCAAAAACAGTAGGAGGGGCATAGCTCAGGTGGTCGTGTGGCAGTCTCCCACGCTGATGGTCATGAGTTTGTTCCACAACCCAAGTTACTTTTATTTTTATTTTTATTTATTTTCCATTCTTTATTTTACTCTCCAAGTGTAAATATTACTCCAAAACGGAGTCTATTTGGTCCCACTCTAGAGTCAAATTTACTAAATAGAGTCAAATTTATTCTACTGAATTCACTGTGTGAAAGTCAGCCTTTTTTAACCTCCCCGTCTTTTATTAAGCATACAGTGTTAGGACAGAAAAGCCTTCGATATGCAAATCATGTTTCATGTGAAAATCAAGCAAAAATTTGGCAATATTAGCAATAAACAACAATCTTGTTTCAGTTTTATTGGAGAATAAACGACAAGCCTTTTTGCTATCCACAATTAAATTATCAATCAATTAATTGTCAAAAATATCAATATTTCAATTCAAAGAAATGCATCAGCCCAGAATAACTCAAATAATTAAAATATTTTTGACATTCAGAATTATTATTTTTTGCCCAGTGTAATAAAGGATACTAAAAAAATTAAGGGACTGTATTATACACAAATACAGAGGAAAAACTGCTTTTTAAGGGTGATTTTGAGGGGGCGTATTATGTAAATAATATCCCTGTATCTTTGCTCTCTATGCAGAATAATGACTTGAATGACATGCTGAACTCGCTTTACGAGCTTCCTGTGCCAAAGCCCTTCACGCCGGTCAACCTGAGTGTGGTAAGAAGTAGATCTAATATGCACATTTTTACACTCCCAAGGCATCGAGGCACGGGCTGCATTCACACGAGGGAATTTAAGGTGTACTGATAAAGTATGATATACAGTTTCAAAACTTTTTTTTTTTTTATTACCATCCCACATTGTGCACCAGGCAAGTTTGCTGTTAGTTAAATGTCTCACTGTTGTCTTTTTACCATTTTTGTGGCATCGGCTCTAATGTACACTGCACAGTTTGAGTGTCACAGGTTGGGAATGTGCACTAAAAATATATGGAGTAAAGGAGCTGGCAGGTAACTGTAGTCATCTGTTGCATCAACAAGGAGATGATAACAGTTGGCTGAAGTCTTATCAAGAAGAGCAGCAAAGACAAGTCAGGGACAGCGTGCATGATAGGAAAAAAGTAGACGACGATGGGAACTGAATGGAAACTGACACAAAAAAAAGAATAAGGGGGAAAGATGGCATGAAGACAAACTGGATGAAAATAGGGCAGAAATGGAGAGATTGGCATACTATGGTGAAGGAGGAGAGGGACAGTCGAGCAGCGGAAAGACACAGAAGGTCCCGGACTGACACTTTGTTTGGAAACAACAAGTACCTCTAACAGGTTTAGGTGAGATAAGCCAGAGCTGTTTAAAAAATGGACGGGTCCTTTCACAACTCGTCATGTCTCCTGCTTATCAAAAAGTGGAATGGCTTAACGAGCCCAAGCCCTTCAAAGTCAAAGAGTGTTTATGTCCACTCTTGACACAAACTCCCCTGCTGTGTTCCACCTCATACATAAAACACACCTTTTTTTTTTAAACAGGTGGCTTTAACCTGCCATCTGATGGTCTTTAGCAAGTATTTTGTGCACTGTTATCCCCGTGTTTGGTTTGCTTATCCCCCACTCCGTAATAGCATCAAACACTTTCATTGTTTTTATGCTTTATTCTTAGGGACAGCTCCTCCTTTTTCAACCAATTAAGCGAGCAACTCCAGGTCCCGTACGCATCTAATTATACAGCTATGTTTACAACATAATGACACTATTGTGACACAATATCTATTATGTAGGTTAACACGTTCAGTTAAGATTCTTTATGATTTAATCTTCCTTTATGTAAAAAATAAAATTTAAATAAATCTCGTGAATCTCAGGGTGTCATTGAGAAAGATGCCGCAGGAACAGAGGTGTGATAGCTTCCTCTTTTTTTCTGGAGAAGCCACTTGTTTGATAATTAATTGATGAAGTGAGTTATTCCCTAAAAGTGTTTTTTTTTTTTTTCCTTTTTTTTATAAATCATGCCAGCCAAGAATAGGAACCCTTGTCCCCTTTCATGTGTGAACCCTGTTTTGCTCTTTTTTTCTCCCTCTCTCATTGTGCAAGAATGAGCAGTTGTATATTGCCACTGGGCAAGTACTGAGAGAGCAGCGAAGCAAGGAACCGGTGAGTGAATGGCAGAAAGGGAGGAGGAGGAGGAGGAGGAGGAGGAGGAGGAGGAGGAGGAGGAGGAGGAGGAAAGGAGGCTGCTGTGAAATGTGAAACCGCGGCTGTACTAACCACATGGGAGCCACAGCTTTCCAATCTGGCCAAATAAACTGCACTATCTTTTTAAACATAACAAAAACAAACTATCCTGGGCTTTGGTGTGTGCTGCTTCTTCTCTGGAAAACAATCAAACTTTGTAAATGATTAATGCCTTTCCACGTTGCCATACTCTCACCATGAATATCAAGAGTTTTTTTTTTTTTTATACATTTTATGTATAAAGCAAAGGCAATTGTGCTCAAAAAATCTCCTTGATGCCTTTCCAGTTAACCCACTTTCAGTGTTTTTGTATAAACATAACTTAGAAAGAAGAAGAAGAAAGCAGACAAGCGAGCAAGCAGCCGTTGAAAGCCTGGATTGAATTACGGAGCCTGGTTTGTTGTTTCCATAATGCCATGGATTTGTAGACCAATGGGAAAACATAATCTAGCACACAGAACTCACGGACAGAAAGCAGGGATGCATAATAAAACGTTTATTCTCTCGTTTGTGGTAATGTTAGTGTCGTTGTATTTTTGTTCTGTTGGAGGTTATTGCTTGGTTTGAATAAATTGATATAATTCATTATCACAAGTAAATAAGCCTCTTAAAATAATTGCGTCTCATTTTTTGGCAAATATATATTTTTTGCCTAAATCATCATCTCGAGATGCAAATGGTTAAATGTGTGTTTCCTGAAAAATCTGAAAAAATGACCGCCGATTATTTTAAGAAGGTGTCGACTTGTCAAATAGAGGAGAGATGATGAGAGATCATTTTGTTGTGGTATGAATTAAAAAATAGGCTGTCAAATACCTCAACTTTCTTATATCTGAAGTTTCATCATAGACACATAGTCACATTTTTGACAATAACCACAGCCTGCAGTGACCACTTTGACCACGATAACACTGTTTATCTTGGAATAAATGCATCATCTTTGCATTTTGTTAACAATTTTGGTATAAACATTCACTGGTATTTGTCTGGTATTTTTTTTCTCTGGAAGCGTTTGGAAAATAGGTATGAACAAAATCTCTTTTAGTCATTAAATATCATACAGTAGATATACGTTCCAGTTTTTAATAATATCATTTGTTGCAGAAGAGAAATTAAATAATCTGAATGAGCTTTCGATTTCTGCAACATTTCAGCATTTGTGTTGCATGTTTACCTAATGAAACAGAAATGACCCTCCCTCTAGGGAAATACAGCCATTTGAACAATAACATACCGGTAATTGTTTTCTTAGTTTCCGTTCATAATGTAGAAACACTGGGGAGAGGAATATTTTACCATGTTTATCCTAGCAATTTTTTTTGAGTAATTACGCAGATTAGCACTGTTACTGTCTCAATTGACTATTTATTACCACATTGGTATCCTTTCTACTGAAGGTAGTGAAAAATAGAACATTTATATACAGTACATGTAAGTATGTAAATCCAGTCCCCAGATAAAAAGTATTCCAGCATCGTCTTAAAAAGGAAGCCAACCTAAAATTTTCCTTTACAATAATAGGCTCTATGCCAGGGTTGTCATTTTAATTCAGGGGCCACTTTCATTCAAATTTGATCTGAAGTGGGTTGGACCAGTACCTCCATGGCTTCATAAGCACAGGTAAAAAGTATTTCCATTTTTTTTTTTTTTGTATAAATAAGTACATTGAGAAAATGTTGAAATGTATTACTATTTTAAAGTAGATTAATCTAAAATATATATATATTTTTAAGCGCAATTAAAAAAAAAAAAAATCCTGTGTAACAGTACAGTTTCGAAATGTCAAGTAAGTGGTCGTCACTGCGCCCTCCAGTTGACAAAATTACAGTTAACTTTAGTGAAAAACTGCACGTTTTTGTAATGTCCTCACGGGCCAGATTAGACCCCCCGATGGGCCGGTTGTGGCCCAAGGGCCGTATGTTTGACACAGCTGCACTTGTCTCTACACATCGTTCTGATTTATATTGCGTCTGTGGAATGTGAATTAAGCAGCAAAATCCCCGTTTTTTTCCATCTCGGCCATTTTGCAACTTGCTGTCAATTGAAAATGACATCACAGTTACTCGGGGCTCAGATAATGATGACCATACATGGCCCTGCTTGCCAATATCACATGACCAATCCCAGAAAACAGGTGAGCCGTGGTTGGTTGTTACCTTAGCCTTGAGCAACTGTGGAAAATGGCCGCTCTTTGAGATGGATTAAAACAAGTGGAAATTGCTGCTTAATTCATATTCCACAAATGCAATAGTGATCAGAATGTGGTGTTTAGACTTGTAGGATCCTACAGAACATACAGTATTATTGTAAATAACATTTTTGTGTTGACTTTGCCTTTAAAGTGATACTTGACTTATTGAGCTATTTTCAGCAGTAAAAAGTTAATCTAGTAAGAAGGTGACATCACATGACATTGAAGAAGTAGGTAACGACCAATCTTGGCTCACCTGTTTTCTGAGTTTGGTCAGCAAAATGAACCATGATGGTCGTTACCTACTTCCTCAGCACAGTTGATGTCGTCTTCAGTCGACAGCAAGTGGATTTTTTTTTTTTAAAGGTATTAATTGTTCATGAAAAAATAATGAAGTTATCAATTCATTCTAGACAAAATATTAACTTTTTACTGCTGAAAATGGCTAAATTAGTCAAGTATCGCTTTAAATCCCTTCCAATATGGTGGTGGGTTTTACTAGAATCCATAAAAATCACAACTAACTTTATAGTGATTCCCTCCTCATTCTTTTGGGTTTTGTGAGTGTCGCTCTGCATTTCCATCAATTCTTCTTTGCCTTCAGTCAGAGAAATTCCTTTGTTCTCTTTAGGTGATTTGGCTCTTCATTGACTTTCTTATGCGCTATTTTAATGCTATCTGAGATGTATTATATGAAAATGTATAAAAATGTGAAACGTATAAAATGTGAACTTTGATTTTTATATTTTTTTCACGAGAGTATATTCATGTATGCAGCAGTTAAATTAACATTCTGTAGACAAATATTAAACATTTTAAAATAAAGTACAATAGGGAAATTCCCATGGGCCACTCTGTCCTGGGTTTAGGGGACAAGCCGGCAACAGATGGTTGAGTGAGGTAGAGTGCGCGCTTCAGTTGGTGCTTTGCCTACCCGTCTCCAGACAGAACCCCTCTCCGGCCTCTTTGATCGGAACACTGAAAGTGCCCTGCTCTCCCAAAGTGAGACAGGCAGCTCTGTGATCCTCTAAACAACCTGTGTTTGTGTGCGTGCGCGCACTGGCACACACAAGTGTTGCTGCTCCACAAGCCTTTCTAATGCTTAAATAAAGACTCAGTTTTCCACCAGAGACATCACCCCAGTCTGTGTCTGTGGGGAGATGAGTTTCTATTGAGCTTTCTCTGTTCTGCAAGCCCGATAAAAGCAGCACCACAGTTCAGACACCAGCTCAGCAATTCATATAGACAGAGCTGAAGATGAGCCATAAATCATAGAACAAAGTCAACCCCCCTTCCCTCATTTTCTTCTATGTAAGTGGTGTGCTTCACTTGTGACCTTCTCTCTTCTTTCTCCTGCATGTTTGTGTTTTCCGCAGCACTCCTACTTCATCGCCCCGGATATCAATGGACTGCCAACTATCCCAGAGAGTGTAAGTATTTGTGGAAAACCAGACAGAGAGAGATAAAGTGAGCCCTCTCTTCTGGAAACATCTCTGCCTCTAATCGTATTTAACCAGATACACTTGTCATCTTTTGAAATGATTGCATCATCCTCTTGTTTCAGTTTTGTCTCCTGGTGCTGATACATTTTCATGTTGAAGTTCAGTGACTTCCACGGGTATTAGATACTTCAGATTTAGCTCGCCTTTCTCCCTGTAGATTTTTTTTGTATTTAAAGTAGAGTTCAGTCAGGCATCTGTGCATACAAATGTTAACTTCTTTCGTTCTGTATTATCACCGTTAGCTCTTACAACAAAGTAATAGGTGCAAGGTTGTAGCCCAGGTACAGTATGTCTCTGCTACGAGAGCACACACTCTAACCGTCTGACACTTTTCTGTAACATGTTGTACAAGGACAGTTTGTTATGTATCTCCCTTTCTGCCTATTTCTAGAGAAACCTGACAGAATACTTTGTGGCTGTGGATGTCAACAACATGCTGCAACTCTACGGCAGTATGCTTCACGAGCGGCGCATCATCATTACCTCAAGCAAGCTGAGCACTGTGAGTCCATTGGCTGAGATCAGCCACAGGAAAGACGCTTTTAAAAAGAGTATGCCACATAGTTTGGGCAAGGCTTCTCTTAAACTCAAATGATGCAGCCTTGTCTTAATTTCGTATGAGACGGAATTCATCCCCAGGGAGTACAGTTGTACAAAAAAAGGATTTAGGTTGGGCTCAGGTTCGAATCTTGTTTGCCAGCTTTCTCCCTGAGCCCCAAAACATTTTTACAGTACAATGTTCAGTGCCTGTAGGTGTGAATGGGACTGGGAGTGGTTTGTCTTTCTCTCTGCATTTGTGCTGTACGTAACTGGTGATGATGTCACGGTGTACGCCGCATTCACCCTATGCCAGTTGATATGTTCCAGTTTTTCCAAGCAGAATTAACTTTATGGAAATGGTGTAATTGGAGCAGTGGATGGTGAGACATTAGTTTGATGAAGTTGTTCAGCAGTGCAATGAGCAGTTAGGGCTGCATGGTCTTGCTCAAAGGCACCTCAGCATTGCTTTGGACTAGCCTTTCTTCAGCAACCAGTCTTAAGTTTCAGCGTTTTCCGCATTATAATTCCTTTGAATATTAAATCCATGATTCTCCGGTCCAAACTCAGATCCATATTGACTGAGCTACGGAAGTACTACAACAGAAAAGAACATACATTGAACAAGATTAACAGTCGAGCATACGAATATAAAATGAGAGACAACCTGACTTGAACTCCTGATGTCACTCACTGGCCGACGCCCTTTAAAGGCAAACACCAACACACGAATACTATAATATGTAAAGTAAAAATAAATAAATAAATAATTTATTGATTTCTATTGTCTTTTATTTTGCTTTATATTAGGCTAGGCGTGTAACAAAAAAACGATTTGAATTGGACAATTGGTTTAGATTCTTAACTGAACAAAATCAAATCATTACATTTTAAAATGTGCCGTTCTTGAACCATGTTGCACCACATGCATTGAAATACATGTTGAATCGTCTTTTGTGAGAGATGCGTACCAGGTATCAAACAGTATAAATCGTTTTGATGATGCTGATGATTTGTTGTGCATTTGAATTTGATTAATTTGAATAGTTTTGGCTTTGGCGAGCTTTTAAATATTCTTGCCTATAAATAAACCTGACTAAAACTGAAGCCATTCCACATCAAATAGAATTGTCATCCCACTGAATCAAACCGAATTTAATCATTCCATTTGAAAATGGACCGTTCTTGAATCGTGTCTTGGGATGCGTATCGAATCCTCAATTGTTGGATTGAAGCACACTCCTTTTTTTCATTCTCTTTCTTTTTTTTGTGGGGGGGGGGGGGGGGGGGGCTGGAATGGATCAATTAATGACCTTTCAATTCATTTCAATGAGATTAGTTTAGATGGGACTGTACAAGTCACAGACCTAATTATACCCGTAAGTGAAAATACCACTGTATTCATTAATTTACAACTTCCAAGACTCAATGTCTTCAGCTTCATATGGAATTCACATTTTAATTTAGCCAGAATGTCTATTTGATTGAATATGAAGTGCTTCATCAATATTCCAGCAAGATATCAAAAAGTAGGAAGAGACGATTTCTCTGACATGCAACGCTGCTTGTGCAGGGAGTTGAACACCACCCTGCAGTCGAACAGTTAGGCAAGTAGCAAGCTCTGATAGTCACTCCAAAACTGGATTATTTTTGACTGTTTTATAACTCCAAAATATTGTCGGACCAAAGGCTTTAAATTATCACTTAGTGCATGTCTTAACTCACATAATTTAAAGCTACTTCTGTCTGTGTCTATGAGGGAGGGATCCCTTCTATTTCTCCCCCTCTTCCTTCCTTCCTCTGTTCCTCATTCCACCCTCCGAGCCTTATCTTTGTGTTTGCTGAGGCAGAGCCAAATGTTTATGACAGATGAGATGGAAGCGGGAAGTGATGTCATCCCAGTCCTATCTGTATCTCTAATGTAGCTTATCCCGCCTGGGTATCAACACTGAAGAGCCGGAGGGCCCCCACGCTGTTGATGGGTGCTGGCAGCACCCAAGGTCTCCCATAGGAGCCGCGGAGGCAAAACTGCAAAAGTCATCCAGCCCTCCTCGACTTTCACCTGTCGCCCGTCAGCCTGTCAGAACAGCAGCACCTTTCCTCACACCACGGTTACTCGATGAACATCGTTAGACTCGAGAGTGAAAGTGTTTTTCTTTTCACTCGAGCGGAAAGCGGGGGTGGATGCAATTGGCTCAAATTTGATTTAGAATTTTCTGCCACCCTGAGTCAAGTGTTCGTCTTATTTCTCGTAATAAAATATAGCAGCGGGATATTTTAAGACATTATTCGTCAGAGCTTTACCTCTTGCAGCCTTTTATCCTCTGCAATCTGTCATCAACTCATCTGTCGATCCATCTATCTTCCTCTGGGAGGGCTGTTTTGGTTTGGTAGCAGTATATGTCAGGCACTGGCGTACAAAGGTATTTTCACATCCCCGCTGGGATTACTTGCGGGCCCTTGCATTATTGCTGCTCCTGTGATGCATTATTTTTTCGCTGTTGGGAAGACTGACCTCCAAGTTCAGGAGGAAAAGCTTGCCACAATAATGCATACTTAACTGTAAAGAGCCGAGCTCATTATCCAGCCAATTGTCTGGTGATCAAATACTTGAACAGGTGAAAAATATATAATTGATGTCAGTTTGTCATAATGTTTGATAAAGTGACTGTTGGCAGTCACTAGATGGACAGTAATATTTTCAAAGCTTGTTTTCTCCTTATATTGGAGGCATTGTTGTATCAATGCTGAGAGACAAGCACTCACACAAATGCTACTGAGCGTAAAAAGTATTTTCTTTTCATTCTTCCACATGCTTTATATTTTGCTTAATAACAGCAGCATTGCTCATCTCTTCAAACTGAAAGCATAAATTGTGTTGCTCATTAGGGATAGGTGAGTTGTTGGTTTTTTCCCCCCCCAGCTCAAATATATATAGATTTTGAAACATTGTATTTTTTTTTCCTGCAGGAATATCAACACATAAAAAAAAAAAAGAATTCCATGTCATTGGCTCGAAGTGTAGTGGGACCAGTCTACCACAATATGATCCAGGAAGCAGATCCATGTCCAATCAGTTCATAGTTAAGCAAATGTTTCCTTAGAAAGTAAGCGTTAAACCATCGATAAATATTTTGTGTCACAGGCAATATATTAATGAAGGTTTTAAGATTCTTTAGTGTCAATAAAAAGTAACTTTATAATAGTATGCATAAAAAAACAAACACTTTGATGACACCTTAACAAGGAAGTCTTCGCCTCAATTGCCTGCATATTTCTATTATTATTATTGTCGACTTATTGCGACTTTACCCATATTGTATTGTGCTGCCTGGACACCGATAGGCGACTAATTGGCAGGAGACACCAAGTTGACTCATTCACATCACATGACAGTATTTCTACAACATAGATTCTCAACTGGTGGGTCGGAACCCAAAAAATAGGTCATGGACCCATTTTGGGTGGTCACGGACAGCTAGTAAAAACATACATGTATTCTTAGTTTTATTTTTCTGCTACATTACTTGAGAGACTTGACAAGTTTCTACATGGAACATACTTGTGTAAGCAACAGGAAGTGTAGCTGCCACTCATTTATTCTACCCATCGTGGTGTCTGATAAGCATGAGAGCAATCGATTTGACCAAAACCTACTCAAATGTATCCAACCTCAGGAAATAGGCAGACTTTCTCACCCTTCTCAGACATTTAAAGCATTTATGGATTTGTTCTCAACATGTTTTTACGACTATAACCCATCAGAAATCAAGCCTAAATTTACTATTATCCCACAGTCAATAGTCTTCACAGGAGAGTGCAATCTTTTTAACTCATTCACTCCCAGCCATTCTCACTGAAGCAACCCCCTTTGCTCCCGGCTGGTTTTTGAATTTTGACTGATTTTGCAAGCCCCACAGAATATTGTGTTCTATTGCTATAAAAACATGGACTCTACCAAAAGCAAAATGAGTATTTTTTCATCAGGAAAAAAAGTATGTTTCTATCTGTTTCCGTTTTGCAGCAATTAGCATTAGAATATAGCTCAGTTTCATCATTATTCACAAATCTGATTAAAACAGTGGGGAAAAGAGCTTTATGCAACATGGCCCAGGTTGATCTCTCATTCTCTGCTGCCACCTGCTGGCCGTTTTTGTAATAACTACCCTTGTTCAAGCATTCTCTTCAGTTCAGACGCTGCATCAAAGACATCAGTATGCTCTAGCATTAAAAACAACATTTAAAAAACTTATAAATACGTTTTGGGGACCATGGTAATGTTTAAAATAGAACGTATTTATACGTTTTTGGGAACAAATGAGTTAGGTTGCTAAGGGTTGAGCAGCTATATTTTCTTTCATTTTCACTTTGTGTAGGTGCAGTGACCATGCAGTAGCACAATAGTTTGCCTTTATAGTGAATGGCAATCCAGTTGGGCCAGCACAGCAGTGAGAAACAGTGTAGAAGATGGACACACACACACGCGCGCTTTTCATAAATGTACTGCATTTATTCTTTCTGCTCCGGGTGATGCCTGTGTTAAAGCCTCCGGTGAAGCCAGCGTGTCAGTCTGTCGGTACATGACCGGTGCGGCTTGCGAGCGGCCAACAGCAAAGGAATAAATCATTATTGTACAACAATGCATCAGTTGACTTTCTTGCCGTTTCGTGACCAGAGGTGAACACTACGGCTCTTTGAAAAGGCCGGTCGGCAGTGGCGCAAGGGGCGGGAGCCAGCGGAGCGTGCAGCCTTGTCACAGTGCCGTATAATGGGGCTGCATCAGCCCTTCCTCTAACTAGTCAGCTGGGAGGACCCCCCCCCGCCCCCTTCCCCCGCCACCGCCCCACCACCTTCCTCGTCTTTCATCTGCTGAGGCCCCCCAGCTCGCAAGCCCATTCTCTGCCCTGCCTATCGCCCAAACTCACAGAGCCCAGCCCCAGCATGGTCTGACAGCAGCCCTCTCATCAGCCTGTCAGGCCTATGCTAACAAGGCGCTATCCATCCAGCATGCCCTAGAGTGCCAGCTGTCTCTCTGTTTCCTGCCTTTCCCTCTGTTGTTCCTCTCCTCTCGTTGCCTGACTTTACTGTGTCTCCCGACTTACGCTATCTTGGTCCTCTCTGACATATCATTTTTTACCCATCTGTCTCGTGTTCTCGCTGGCTACACCTCTCCCACTCCTGCTCCCCGTGTGTCTTTCCCCTCAATAGATTTATCCCTACCTAGTCAAGCCATGTGCCATGAGTTGCCACGCGTGCTCTCCTGCTGTAGCCACAAATGTGCCTATTTGCATGTAGTGGGTGTTTGTCTTTTTTTTTGCTTGCATGCATGCATCTGTTTATATGTGCAGGTACTTGTAACTCACACCTTATGTCTTTGTGACAGATTCTCAGTCGCTTTGTCTGTGTAGGAGGCCTGGCGTTAGCTGTTGCCACCAGCAACACGTCTGTCCTCGCTCTCTCTTCCTGTGCCACCTACTTTGTTGTGAGGCACACTTGAGTCGCGCTGGGCCTGACATCCGTGTATGTCTACAGACGCGAAAGCAGACTGGCTAATTGGAAACTTAGTTGGTGCTGAGGAGGAGAGATGGAAAGGCTAACATAACAATAAAACCGAACAGTCAAAGGAGTCTGGCATGGACAGAAAGACAGCTGGATGAAGGAAAGAGAAAACAGAAATGAATTGGTCTGAAAATCGAGAAAGTATGTTACTTTTAACAGGACGAAGTATTTGTCTCTTGAAGTACACTGACCACAAGGTTTCTTTTTTTGCCAGTTTATTCAACCTGTCTATCTGTTTTTCAACTCAGTATTTCTCAATTATTTTTTGTTACGTCCCCCAGGCAGAAGAAAATATTTTGTGCCCACGCCCCCAACTATCAACCGCAACGAGTAATAGAATCATTTGTCTATAAAATTGTTGTAAGTATACCTCTGCAGAGCTGCTAATACTACTTGTGCACTCTCTTAGGCTACATTCACAATGCAAGCATATTGGACCCAGATCGGATTTTTTTGCCCAAATGCGACCTGTATCTGACTTTTTTTATGTCAGTCTGAACCGCTCAATTCTGATTTTTTTTTTCATATCCGTCCTGGGTCACTTTCATATGTGGTCCTAGATCGGATACGTGACCGAATGTTTGCAATGCGACCGCAGTCTGAACGGCCAGGTCGCATATATCCGACCTCTACGCCATCAAAAGTCAAATATGCGCTCCGCGAAGGCGGGGGCATTAAGGTTGATTTCTGCTTGACGCATCTGCGAGGCGAATCTACCTTCAGATAATGAGTGTCTTCCTTGTCTCATTCAGAAGAACCTTCACAATTAACATCATCACAACCTCTAACTTCCGTTGAAAACTTCCCTTGAAATCTTCTCTAATGCTCTTTAGTTTACCAATAACACAACTGATGTTCCAGTCAGTTCAACTCCTATTTGAGATCAAGATTAATTTAAGCACATTGTTTTGTCACGTATTCCTTTGTTGAGCGCTACTTTTTCATAACCTCTCAACATCAAACCCAGTCTACACTGTGAGTGAATCAGTTGCTGCTGTTTTTATTCATCCAATGTTACATGTTTACTTAACAGCAGATCTAAATTGACAAGTCAGCGATCTGAATGTGGTGTGTGTTGGACAGCTTAAATTGTTGACAGACAGGCATGATGGAATTTATTCTAGTTGTTCCTGAGAATTGCCAAAATTAAGTAACTATATCATTATGTTTACAAAAAAAAAAAAAAACTTGCCTGCAACCCACAGATCACACTCAAAAGTATCATACACAGAATTAATTCAAGAGCTCCTGGTAGATAGTACAAGTTCAATATGGCCACTATGGAGCTCGCTGTTTTCGGATGCCCTTTTGTGATCAGGATCTCGAAATTAGAAATAGGAAGATTAGAAAATTGCCATTAATTTAATGCGATTTTAAGGAAAAATGCTATATTGGGATATATCGGTCCTTCTCTAAAATGATCTTTTGTTGGTTTTAGGGGGAAATTATATGTATCAAGAGTACTAGTGGTATCGGTACTTGGTATCGGTGACTACACAAGAGTTGAGTGCTTGTTCTGATATTGGTCTGGGAAAAAAAGTGGTAGAGAATAGGGGTGTGAATTGCCGAGTACCTGACCTTGCGATTCAATCTGTATCACGATTCATATGTCCCGATTCGATTCAATATCGATTAATCCCGATAAGAATCTATAAATCAATTATTGTTTTGTTTTTTTAAAGCTCAAATTTAGAAAATACTAATAAGTAAACTTGTACATGTACACTGTAAGATTTATATGAAAATGTACTTCAGGCTTATAACTGTGAGCCACCGTATTTAACAAACAGGTTGCAATCTGTTTCAGGTTTGAACAGCATCGAAATCAGATTTTAAGGCTTAATGTTCCATTAATATAACATTCTTACATGCTTAAAGTTTGAACCCTAATTAAAACATTTTGTTGAATATTTCCATCAAAAAGTGATCTTTAAAAATCGATTCGGCTACATATTGAATCGATACGAGAATTGTGCGCTGTAATATCGCGATATATTGCCAAATTGATTTTTTTAAACACCCCTAGTATAGAACATTCCTAATGCACACTTTTGGGCACAGCCACTAGGGCAATCTGTCAGGATTTAGCCACCCTTCTTCCATGAAAATATACAGTTCTGGAAAATAAACTGCCTGTTCTATTTTATGCTTAAATCTTACTCAAAATGCATTATACATTTTGTGAAATCATTTATTTAAAAAAAACAGTTTGAAAGGCTTGCTGATTGATCTGTTAATGCCTGGGTTTATGGTTGGTGACGAGGGTTTTAAATCTTATACATTATCATATTTTTTGGGGAGTGAAAATACACATACTTGCTCCATAAACCTGCAGGTTATATAAAAAAGTAAAATAACCCCATCCTCACTTGTACTTTTTGTTTCACTTTCGTTTTAGCCTTTAGTACGACTTTTTGTAAAGACGTAAAGCTGAGCCGAGCCTTTGGTGAGGAGCTTTTCGATTGCGGCATTTTGCCCAGCTCTAATACAGTTTTAAAGTTTGTATCTTTTCTCTTGCGCTTTCTTCTACTTGCACTGCTCGTCTGTCTCCATCTTTTCTGTCCGTAGCCCAATTGTGAATGAGTCCGCAAGTACCAGTCTTCTTTATGTTTTGGCTACAAGTGCACTAAAAAGCTCTCAGGGCACAACCAAAGACCTTGACTGCTTTTTGAAGCAGGCTGTCGCTGTATAATCGCTTCGCTTCTCACAGCCGATGGGGCAACACACACACACATACACGCGCGCACAGTGTGAGAGAGGCAGGCGGCCCCTCATTACCGGGCTGAGCCCCGGTCCCCGAGGACTGGACCCAGCACCTAATCCTGTATTTGTTCTTGGGGACTGTATCTGTGATTCTCCATTGAATGGAATATTAAGCACCCAGGTCTTTTGTGGAGCGTGTAAGCCATTTGGCTCCACTCATCTATTATTTATCAGCCTGGCAAATATTTTATCAGCCTTAGCCTCTTATGGCTTACTGTCACGTGAACCCCCGTCCCAATCCTGACCCCTTGATAGATATATATTTTTTAAACTCCTTGAATAAAAAGAAGAAACATTTTAATTTTTCATGTTTATTGGCTGTTTTAGTCATTTGAGTGAGGAAACATGCGTTGCTTTCCTGACGTTGCTTTAGAGCTAACTTATGGCAGACACTATTTGGAGATAGCAAATGAAATGAATATAAATCTCTGAGCGTCCGTAACCTCCTCCCTTCTCGAGAAACTCCCCTAAAACAGCCAGTGGGTGTTAGGAGAAGAAGCGTGAGAAGCTGGTCTTCTCCCTTTCAACCTGTAAGTAAATCACGCCGGTTGGGGGGGCTCACCTTGAGGCCTGGTGGAGATAATTGGAGTTGGTTAGCGAGGTGTTCTGTGCCATTACCTCCTGGTACCAGTGAATGGCTGGGGCTTGTCTCGCACTCCCAGAGGAGGAATATACTCGCCTGTTGGATCTCCACTTTGTGTGTGTGTGTGTGCGTGTGCGTGTGCGTAAGCCCACAGTCAGACCGCTGACCTCTCTTTATCACAAATTAATGGCCCTTTATCATCACTTGGGTGAAGAAGAAAAAAATATCTGATGATTTTGATAACAACTCCTCCACCAAGTGTTTCACTTTCCCACATTAATATTCATAGGATCGATTTACTCTCAGAATTAACTAAAGAAGCCAAACTGTTTGTGAGGGAATTCATTCTGACAGGAGCGTGGCGGTGTTGTTGTGTCGGAAGACGAAAAATATGCATATTCAGATACACAGAGCAAGACACCAATTAAATGTTGATTAAGTCTTAACTATTGTGGGACTGGCTGGGTGAGAAATTGCACCGAGACAACAAATAAAGTGTTTTTTCCCCCCAGCCGATAGGAAAAATGAACGCGATTAAAACAAACATGCAAGGAGGGCGGCACATTTATACAAAAACACACGCAGGCACGCATGCAGAGCCCCTCAGATGTCCAGGCTTGATGTGAGGTTCCACTGCAAGAGGTGCGGGGGAGTGGGAGGGGTGTTCTTTTTCTGGCAGTGGTGATTTTGGCTCTTGGCCGGTCAATTGTGACACTTTGTGTGTCAGTGAGCAGAGGGTCTCCTGGTAGTTGTGCGTGTGTGTGTGTCACAGTGTGTGTCCGCTTCACACATTGACTGTGAAGCTGTAGCAGTATAACAGCGGCTGCTGCTCCGGGGTCCCGGTGGTATTGGCCTAGCCCGCAGTCTCTCTTGGCTAACTCATGTTTCATTCTTTGGCAATTTGCCCTAATGAAGTCCCGCAGGAGCCCCTCAGACCTCTGTTCTCTTTCCATATTTAATCATGTTATTTTAATCTGGGGGATGAGCTAACGCCTCGTTCCCCTGCCGTGCCTGCGTGTGTGTGTGTTGCAGGTCATTACTTTTAGCTTGGTTTTTAAGAGACGCCGTGTCAAGAGGGGGCGAGTGGGTTGGGAGGGGGGTCCTGGCTCTAAGACAATGGGAGACAATGATTTTAATTTTATGTGCGCTGTTGGTTTGACTGTGTCGTGAGTTGAGCGCCTTTGAAAAGCGATGTCATCTTCATTTGATTGCACCTCATTATTTGTTGAAAAAAGAGAGGTTAATTATTTCTATTTATTATGCCAGGCTTAGGCACTTATTTTGATTTTTATGACTAATGGCAGACGTGTGTTCGGCTGCAATTGTTGTTTTGGCATTTAGTTGAAAAGCAGTTAATTGAGAACCGCATGCCTGATCATTGCCTGACAAAGAAGTTTTAGGTTAATTTAGTTTTAGGGGCTCACCATCTCACACAGATGGTTTATTCTCGTAACACTACAATTTATTATGGCTGGGTATCGATTCTAATTTCCTCAATCCACTCGATTTCGATTCACAAGAGTTCAGTTCGAGTCGATTTCAATTTTCCCCGATTCGATTCACTTCACTTCAATCCGATATTGATTAATTATGACACGTCAATTCTTCTTAAATGTCAAGGACATGATAAAAACGCCACAAATATTAAATTCCAAAGTAGTAGTTTATTATTACAAGTAACACTTGTTATAACACAAACAATGACATCAACAAGGATGAGATGAAAATATTTTCATAATCTAATTCAATAATTTTAAATATAAATTAAAAGGATTTGGATTGTTTTTAAGTGCAATAAATCAGGTATTTCATAAATGTAAGATTCAATTCATGTGAACAGTCAATTTTAAGAAAACAGTAAGGTAAACAAAAGATTGGCCTTTGAAATTCAATTTTCTTGAGAATTGATGGGGAAAAAGATATATAAAATAATCGATTCATGGTTTTATGAATCGATAATGGGCTTGAAAAGGAAAATCTATTTGATATTGATTATTCTTTTTTTTTTTAAACCCAGCCCTACAATTGATCTAATCATTTTTAGTTAAAAGTTTCAAATGTGCATTATAACAGCAATGGAATATATCGATACGAAACAAAAACATAGTGTTGGGTCCATGCAATTGTCTTTTTTTTTTTCAACCTTTGCCATCCATACATTTCTTTACATCCTTTTTCCACCATTTGTCATTCTGTGTCTCTGCTACAAAAGTTGGAGACAGGCTGCTGTCAGCCGGTTGATCTTCTATTCTTTCCTCCAATAATAGCTCCAGGTTACATGTTCAACACAAAAGGCTGACTTACACTCACCTGTAGCAAGGTATTCATTTAACAATCCTTGGTGACATACAACTAGACTGCATCTTAATGTGAGTTTCTATTATAGAATGTGTTGTTTTGGATTTCACTGTTTAGTGCTATATTTACTGTTATCATGTGCATTGACCTCTTTCTCTCCTTTCTGCTTTTCTCTCTAGTTAACGGCATGTGTCCACGGTGCAGCTGCTTTGCTCTTTCCAATGTACTGGCAGCATATCTTCATCCCTGTGCTGCCCCCGCATCTTCTGGACTACTGCTGGTAAGGCCTGTCACCTCCATACACACACATGCGCTGAACATAACATATAGTGCGGGTCAACATGCTTCGTTACTCTTGGCTCTGATATCATCTTCATCATCCGCCACCCATCCGAATGGACCGAGACGATGTAGCGTCTCGTTTCTCTGCATTTCCGCCACATGGATTTCATCTTCTTTAAAAAGTGCTGCTGCTTTTTTGGGGAATCAATCTGTGATTGATCATCGCGTGCACTGCGAGGAACACATCTGCCTTTAGAAACTCTTCATCAACGACTGTAAAATGTGATTTTCAACACTCTGGGAAAACTCAGCAGCAGTTGATTCAATCACTGGGGTGGCCTCCGAGCACTGATTAGGAAAATACAATTTTATTAGTTGATGAGCATGTACAGTATTGCGTTGCTGGATTTCCTGGTGCATATTTGTTGATGGACGATAGTGTCATATCTTAGTCTATTACACTGCAGCGCTACGAGCCTGCTGTGTGCTGCTGGCTTGTATTAGGCTGATTATGAGCATGCAGCAGCTGAATCCTCTTGGGCACAGATCATCTGACACAACAAGATTTAATCAAAGAATGTATAAGTCTTAAAATGTGCTTCTGTTGTTTGACTGGTGGATGGGATTGCCAATATTACTCAATGATTCTACATGTTTTTTTTTTTCCAAATCATATCAAACTGTGACAGATACAGGAGTTATACCAGGAGTGTTTGGACAATGACAAATGAAGTCCATCAGCTAATACAGTTGTGGTCATATTACCAATGATCTTTAAAAATAAATAAATAAGCCACTGAAAATGGAGGTACTATCATTTCTTCAATAGTGTGAAATTATAACCACATTTTTTTTTCAAACTCAATTGCCACTTTTTTTTTTTGTACGTGGTAATAATCCATGCAAGAGACAAAATCTGCTTCCATTAAGGCTATTCCTTTAAATACATCAGCAGTCCTTTTTTTCAATGTAAATTTTTGTTTGTTTGTTTTGTTCTTTAAAGTGTCTGCGGACATATTGTAATTGCTAAATGTGTGACAATTGTTTTCCTTAAAGCAACACTAAAGAACTTTCAGTCTACATTGATTATGGTGGCGCCATATGGACAAAAGCGGTAATGTTATGCCTGAAGGAACACCTCATTTCCCATGAGGACAAGCGTATTGCGTTGTTTTTGAGCTCACGCCAGCAAGTGAAATTCGGGCCAATGTTGGTCCTTGACTGTCCTTTTATCCGAGTAGCTTTCCTTTTTCCTTTTTCTTTTCAGTTGTTTTGCAGCTTCTGCCAGGAAAGCAGTAATTGTGCATCGACATTCAAATTGACTTCCGTCTTTGTAACGAATGGGGAAAGGGGGAAGTGACGTATGCCATAAAGCTGTCGGCACATTTGTAGTTTTTTATGTGGCAGTGTTCCTACCACTCTCATCAAAGTTACTTAGTGCCAGTAAAAATGATACAGGCCCCCTCAGGCCATGACAAAGGTACCATTCAACTAGTTTTAAGTCGATGTTTCATCAGAAGAGTTATGAAAATATTTTATTAAGGTTGAAAAGTTCGTTAGTGCTACTTTAAATATCTGCGTCTTTTCTTAAAGTTTACTGGTTGAGAACATGAAACCTGTTAAATCTACTGTATATGTGATAAATATTTGCAATGAAGAGAATACTGTGCATTAAACACACTGCGTAGCATTTGTAATGATTAGGGATTTAAAGTTTTTAATTACCTTAAGTCTCTTGTTATCCTAAGTCATTCTCAGATATAAACATAATAGTTTACTGACTATTCACTGTTCAAGCAGGGGTCTCAAACTCACAGCCCCGGGGTCATATTTGGGTCCAGGATGAAAGTTTGCGGCACCCTACTTGACATCATAGCGCACCCTCCATGTTTTTTGTGTGTGTTTTTTTCACGTGGATGAGTGTTTTGGCTGTTATTTATCTCTTATGAGCTACCATAACTAAGACTCATGACATCTTTTGACAAAAGTGATACCAAGTGGAAGGAAAAGATACTCTGTGCTCCAGTCCCAGTCATGTATTTTTCAAAACCTGTCGTGAACACAAAGGTTGGCGACGAGAACACCCAATTTAAAAAAACAAAACAGGAGATGGACTGTTTCTTGTTGCCCGACATATCTTGAATGAATGCACTGACAAAGTTACGGTGCTCAAGAAATCCGACGTCATTACTCAATGAGACGTGTTGAGGAGGAGTATGCAAAGTAGCAAGGAGATGAGAGAGAGGACTAGCTCACCAAATCTTTCTCACATTCTGGTAGGGATGTAAAGATATTAAAACTGTCACAATATTGTCATCGTCATGTCATATTAAAAGCAGCACATCTGTTAAAAAAGTCAGGTTGATTTCCATTTGTGCAGTTCTAGCACCCTCTGGTGGCTAGTTGTTTAGTACAGTCAAATTTTCACAAGGCATGTTTTGGCCCTTCTATGTTTAAAATCCACGCTAATGGTCAGATGAAGGGGAACGTACTATGCTTGTGAATCGAGTCAATATGTGGAAGAACTCAATGTGTGCGTTGATTAGCAAGTAAATGAAAAATAAAACAATTATTAGAGATTAAAGGTTGTTTATATGCATTGTTATTATGTACAAAAAGCACAATATTATCTTTTTTTTAGTATGAGCTTCTTCTTCTTTTTTTTTACAATATTGTAACCTTTTTTACCACAATATATTACCACAATATTGTGATAATTATTGTATCGCACACCCTTCATATCGTTTGGATATCATTGCATCCCTACATTCTGAAGAACCGTTAATAAAGATTGAGAAGATTGGATGCGTTGTACATTATTTGGAATACTTGAACCCCTTTTTGTGAAAAACTGTATGCGGCTCAGCCACACTCAGACAATCTCTAGCGGGCCCCCACATAAGTTGAGTTTGAGACCCTTGCATTAAAGTGACACAATCCAATCCAAATGAGCGAACATAAATTCAGTGTTTTAAAACAGTTGTAGCTAAATTTTCTTGTACCAACTTGACCCTGAGATTTTGAGTGCTGATGAATTGTTTTCCTCTCTCCATCTGCAGTGCCCCCATGCCATACTTTGTGGGAGTTCATCTTAGTCTGCTGGAGGTATGTTTGTTAATTCTTTACTATGCATATGCACATAAAAGTCCATGCAAATATATACTGTATGCATCATTATGTATGATTGTGTGCAGTGCACAGCTGGATAAAGTTAGCAAAGTAAGCAAATGTATGCAATAAGTTCCATGTTTTATTTACTGTACTAATTTACTGTTAATGAAGTAAGGATGGAACGAGCTTCCCAATATATTGCCTTGCTATTTTGGGAGAAAAACAAAACAAAACACTGATTTCAAAAGTACGGGCACAATAGTTTTCCTCTTTGTCTCTCTTGCCTCTACTCTTTCTTTTTTAAACTTAAGTACACAAGAGAAGAAAAAAAGGAAGGAAACACAAACAAAGTCCATTGTTATAAACCTTTGTTATTTGTTGGGGCTAGCTATCACCACCGCTATTGTCTGCGAGCGCATGTTGCAAGCGTTTGTGTGTGCATGAGTGTGTGTGTGCAAGCGTGTGTGATAGTTGTCTGACAGTTGTGGCAGTGGCAGTATTTATCACACTCTGCATCCATGACAGACCCCTTTCTTGCCACTCCATAATTAGTCCAGATCAGCATGTGAGCCTCCACTGCACAGGCTGTCACAAAAGTGACAAACTAGAAAATTCACACACTGTGCTGCCCGCAACATACACACACACACACACCTGCCTGTATCCTGCATCACACTGAAATAATTGTTGCGTTTGTTGCCATCAGGATGCATACAGTGTAGCACAGAATCACTGTGTTGTTGATGCATGAGATTCTAGTGCTGAGGAGAATGTACAATTCAAACATCCCCTTTCACTGCCATTCTTCATGCACTTTGTGTGTAACAACACTGCAAAAAGGTCTGTAGAAAAAAATAAATATATATATATATAGTAAAATAAGAAAATTATTACTTAAAATAAGCAAAATTATCTGCCAACAGAACAAGAACATTTTACTTATATTTACCTGTAAGATATTGAAAAATAAGAAAATAATACTAGGCCCATATCAACCACTGCGGTCTTGAAAATAGTATTTTCAGACTAAAAACAAGTAATGTCGACTTTTTTCAAGCTGTAATAAATAGCACTATTTTCTTAAATTACATGAGTATTATTATTTTTTACGCTTGGATAACTTAGCCTAAGTGTCAAGCAGGGAGGTAAATAAATATAATAAAAATTAACCATATTGCACTTGTCTGTTTTCATACAAATTTTTTCCATTTATCTTATTACTAGATTATGCAAAATCTTCTTCATCTTCAAATGTGGGAAATGCTTGTTTTAATCCTCACAGTACTTAAAACTGGCTGTTAACACTCAATGCAAAGACTGCTTGATCAAATAAGATAATAAAATAAACACAATGATCTTGTCTGACAATTTCATTTAAAGTAAAAATAACTTGTCTAAGCAAATTTAGGTCAAATTTAAGAAATTATTACTTATGTAAGATTTTAATTTTTACAGTGAATGAAGAGGTTCTGATTGCACATTTTCATTGTCAATTGGAAGGCAGAAGAAGGACGTCACTTAAATGTAGTTCTTGTATTTTCTCAGACTTTCATGACCTTTAACCCTGATAACACAGATCCTTGAGAAAGGTGTGCATTGTAAAATGAAAAATACAAAAATCTAATACAAACAGGCAATTAATCCAGAACTATATTGTATATGTTTTGCTTTATTTAATTCATCTATCATAATATCACTGTTAATAAATTAGCTTGATAAAGACTGAGTTTAAAATGATGCCATCATTCATGCATGTAAAGTCATGTAGAGAGAATGTCAAGGCGTTAGGAAAGTTTGTGTCGTTTTTGGAGTATGCCGTGTTTCACTGCTCACCAACAGGATGCTTTAGCAACTGTCAGCCTTTCATCATCACAACAACAAGATTATAATAATAATAATAAAATTAAAAAAACACACTTAAAAAATACACAATGGGCTCCTTGCACAAATCCACTACTTTCTGAACTCAGCACCACTCCTTCATTTCCTGTCTTTGCTATTAAAATGTCAATTCAAAGGGTTACAGAAATGTGCTTAATTACAATATGTCCAGCTGTTGATTTGAAAATATTTAAGCCCTAAATACTTTTTCTACATTTGTAATAACTTGAATTTAATTTATTATGAAAGGGGAAATTCCCTTGGTGGTTTGTTCAGCGTGGCCTTGAGCAGTTAGTTGAAGGTTGGCAGTGCCTTTCTCAATGGCACTTCGGGACTCTCTTTTTCAATTTTAAAATGAAAAAGTTTTTTGGGCTGCTCATTTACAGGACAGGAGCGCAAGTGTTTTAAAGTTTTTGAAATCATGACTGTCTAAACACTGAAAGACAGATTTTTGCTGAAATTGAGAAAGTGCTCGTATGAATAGTAACGTAGCGTGATACAGCATTTTGGCAAGTCCAACGTTTTTTGGGCGTAGTATTCAGCCTGATGCCTCATAGAATCTGTCAGAGCTATACTGCAAATGTGTCATTATATCATGTCCATCCCATTTCTTGCTCAATTTATTATTGTATGTATACATGCACACAAAACAGGACTCTTGAGTGTTTTAATCAATTTTCTTTTTTTCGGACCACCAGAGACCTAGTAGCTCAGTGTGAGTTGCAACTGACTGTTAGACAGCTAGCAAGTAGCAAGTAGAGTAAACCGTATGCGAGTGTTTGGGGCACGAGCCTGCTGGGGCTTGTGAAAAATTTATTGAAACTCTGAAATGCTGAACGCTGTTTTTCCCTTTTCATGTTAAGTTTAGAAATGTGTACATTTAAGATGACCGGTGGAGATGCATTATTCCCATAACTCACATTTTTAACACAGACTGAGCATAGTGTATGAAAAAATAAGTGGTGAGAGCATGCTATGCCCATTGCAGTGTCTTCAGGCATTTTTGCTTTTCCATTTGAATTGGGATTATTTCCAAAATGTTGTCATCTGAACACGCAGTTTTTCAAATATGCAAAGAAATGAAAAAAAAAAATCCTTTATTTTTATTTTTATTTTTATATATTGCTCCAAAAGGTATTATTTTATAGATGGTGTCCTTATTTGCTGGAGTGGCCATAATTGAAGCATTAATTATGTAAAACACAGATAATAATTAGCCAGGATGACATAAAGAAGGCAAAAGGACATATTAAATGAACTTCATAAGGTGATTGTTTTACCACAAAGACAGACACTGTCTGCAACCATCAAAGTAACTGATTGTATTCCAAGTCATCTGGGCATTTGTTCGCCACACTGCACTTCTCATTGGTAAATACTCGTCAAGCTTGTGGAAGTGGCATGGTAAAGCTGCATAGGCTACTTTGAATAGACATCCACAGGTGTGAGCCTTCACTGGCCTCATTATTCCAATCAATGATATTATCATTTCAACGATTCCATTTAATATCACACTGCATCACTTTGCATCAAAATGCATCACATCAGTTGTCTGTATTGTATGTATATATATATATATATATATATATATTCTTTCTTGAAGGAAGAATATAAAACCTGAGATGGTAAGTGCCACCTAAATGATGGCAATGCTAACTATTGTGTGACGTTATCCTCTTGTAGAGAGTGCGCAGTCGGTCCCTGGAGGACGTGGTCATCCTGAACGTGGACACCAACACACTGGAGAGTCCCTTTGATGATCTGCATAACCTTCCCAGTGATGTGGTGAGGCGCTCGCACAAACCTTGTTTACTCAATCAGTTTTCCTTATTTCTTTGTCTTCCTAGTACAAGAATAAAAGTGAAGCACATTTTAGTTTCCCCCCCCCCTTCCTATATACTGACTTATTCATCGAGGCAAAACTTGTCATTGTATTGTTCGGTCCCCCTCCCCACATCATTACAGTCTGCAGTACTGGCCCCTCAGATTGTGACTGTCTTAAGTAAACTCCCGTTGCGCTGTACAAGGCTTGAAGGCAAACATCGTTCCCTGACCATCAGAGGCTTGTGGGAAAACTTACAACTCCCTTCCCTTCATCTCCATCTATTCTTATCATTATTTTACCAAGTCTTGCCTTGCTGCCTGCCCACTGGCACGTTTGTGAGAGCGAGGGGTAGGAGGTGGGAACGAGGCAGTGGGAAAAGGCGATGGCTGATTTTCAAGGGGGAGAGAGTGGGAAGAAGGGGGCCAATTACCAGTGTGGGCCATGAAGCCACCTGCCAGCACGTCGTCTCTTTAATTAATGGCGCAATGATACTGTGGAGATGCTCCCTGTATCGGTGACCAGCTTCAGGGTCACACGCGCGTTTACACTCGCACGCAGGTATATACACACACAGAGAGACACACACGCTCCTAACAATACACAGCTTGTCGCTTGTCAAAGCGGGATTGTTTATCTGTTTGCTGACGGTGTGTATTAAAGGCCCTCTGTGAGGCGCGGGAGCCCCCCACTAAGGCTGTATACACACTATTATCCACCGTGCTAAATCTATACACTCTGATTCCACTGCATGCCGACTTCTGGCCATTACGTGGTGGTATATAATTATTTGAACTACCCAGCATATGACAAACCATGCAACTCCTTCACAACTCCCTCAGTTTTTAGCACTAGTCCTTACCCTACTACCTGCTAACGTAATGCACTCGTTCATCCCTCCTACAATTTACATTTAGCATTATGAGTCAACTGAATTGTCAGGTAGAAACCTCCTGTGTCCAAATTTGGTCAGTACATCTTTTTTGGGGGGGGGTCAGACTCAATTATTTTTACAATGTATTAACCAGATGCCGATACCGATACCATACCGATACCTACGTGTGTTTTTTTCTCAACATGAAAAAGCTGTCCTGCCATTGGTTCAGAGCATTCAAGGGCCAATAGGATATCTTAGCTCGGTATGCAGTGAACATGTCACACATCAGTGAATGTCGTGCATGAGCAAGACACAAGATGCTGCATCCAAAATCCTATATTAGCTTCAGAATTAATGGTATCGGCATGTTACTTGTTAATACTCACCGATACCACTGTTTTAATGCAGTATAGGGGCCTCTGCCAATACCAGTATCGGTATTGGAACAACACTGGTGGAAATGGGCCTTCACCAAAAGTTCACACAGGATTTCTAGTATTTTTTTCACAACACCCAAATTTTGCAAAAAGTACTTCCATATCAGTACTGCAATCATATCATGGCAAAAACTTAAAACATAAAAGTAAAATGAGGTGGAATAATAGCTCACAGCTAAACAACTTCAACATTTTTATTTTTTGGTGTATTAATTCAAACATTTATCATAAGGACGTTAAGTGTCACTACTTTTGATCAAATAATTATAATTTTTTTAAAACAATAAAAAAAGATATATATATAGTCATTGAATGCAAGCAATTGAGGAAGCCGGCTCAAAATGTCCCTCAAAAAAGCAAATATTGCATTATGTTACATCCGTGGTGTCCAAACTAACGGGGCCATTTGTGGCCTGCCATTCATTTTTCAGCAGGCCGCGGCTTATATTAAAAATGAAATTTGACACGACCTGGTAGGCTGTTTAAAAAAAAATTCAAGCGGTAGGGTTGGGCAAAGTGAGCGTGTCGAAAAAATAGGTGAGCTATGTAACTAGAAAATAGAGACAATTAATAACTGCTTTATTTACAGAGTTCAGTTTGTCTAAAGAAAATGTAAGTCAAAATCTTTTAAACCAGCCCTTGCATCTTTCCGTTTCTTTCTGTTCAACCCCCCCAAAGTTTGGAAAACATTGTGTTACATGGTGTGAGCTTTGATTTTTATGTAGCGTGTTCAAGCATCGTGTTAACATTCCTTACGGGAAAGATTTAACCTGGCACAAGTCACAGGCGTGAGAATTAGAGCGCTTTCGCTACATTTTTTACCGGGATTTGTTGCAACACGTATCATACAATTGTCCAAAATGATAATGAACAATTTAACAGAATCCTTGCATCTTTTGTGTCCTGCTACACTGTCTGCATCTCGCTTGTACCTGCCGTCTCGGCGTTCTGCACCCACGGAGTCAAGCCAAAACAATGCGCAAAGTGAGTTTGTCACATAACCAAGTCAGGATTTTTGTTGAGCGACAGAAGCCAAGAGGGAAGCTTTTGTCTTTTCCTTGTGATAAATTAAGTGGCAGACCGACCGAGCCTTTTTCAGTTTTTTTTTTGTTGCTTTGATCAGGTGCTCACCGTTTTTCCTGACTAATGACAGAACATAGCCTGCACGTCATGTCAAATTACGCCACCTGAAACGGAAAGCACACCGGCATTAATATATTTAACACTGCAAATGACTGTTGTTATTTTCAGTCCCATTCTTTGCTTTTAGCTGCCTGCTCTCATCTTTTCACCCGGGCTGCTGGATTAATAAGCAAGCGAGCAGGTACTAATTAAGTGGAATTCCAGGTCTCTTGTTAGTCAGCTTGTTAGCGATGAGGACATGCCACGTGGCATTTGATGTTTGTGTTTACACACAGGGGGATGTTTGAGGCATTGTGTAGTCAAACAGAGGCCTGCAGTCTTGATTAATGCCGAGTGATTCTATGCCTGAGCTGAGCAGCCACACATTGTTTGCGAGCCACTGAAGCCGCCCTTCATTTCTCTCCAAAGACTGCTCTATTATTCTCACTTTAAAAGCCCGGTGTCACTTTGTGTGAATGTATAAATAAAGTGAAATAGATTCAAAGCTTAAGGCCACAGGCCGGATTTTTATGTCTATTTCACGTGTAACTAAGAGCAAAACGAAAGGCTCTGATGTTGATTTAAGCAAACCTTGTGAGATCCTGCTAATTAAGGCGACGCAGGCTGTGAGCACATGTGGACTCTATTACGCGGGCCGGCTGACCAGTGGTCGTGCTTTTAGCAGGTTCAGAGTTCACAGTTGTCCCGAATTAGCCGTCCTTCCTCAGACGGGACCCTAACACTGGCTCCACGACCGCCCGCCCCCTTAATGGGCTTTCCCCACAATTTCACACATAATATTTTAGATTTATTGACTTTCACAAATGCTACCCTGCCAGTAGCAGTTCCGTTTGCTAAAAAAAATAAGAAAAAAAAGGGGGCAGAAAAAGATCTGAATGATCGTCATGGTAATAGCACACAAAATGATCTACGTTGCCATTTTTAACGACACCCATCATTTTTTGTTGCTTTTTATGGCTTGGCTTTTGCTTATTTACTTTGTTTACTTGAGTTTTGATTATCTCTGGAAGAAACCATATTGTTAGAGTTTGCGAAGAATTGAAGTTTGACTAGTTTATATGCATAAATAAACAATATTAATTGCACAGAGACGGCGCTCGTGTCAGTAAAATCATCGTGTTGACAAGCATCCTGAAGAGAAAAATGGTAAATATCTGCCGGAAGATCAAGGTATTTTGGTTTCTTCTTCTTCTGAGACACACCGCTTCTCCTCTGCATAGACATTGTGCCGATAACTTTATAATTGGCTTTTGGTTGGTTGGGCTGTTTACCTAGCTAGTCATTAAAAATATCCAAGAATAGCAAATTAGGAGTCTGTTAATTCTGAAAACAAACAGCGTGTGACGGAATCGGATTTTTATTTGATCCCCGCGACTGATCTGCAACCAATTTTTCATGTATTATTCTTTCTGTGCCACGTGTTCAAGGTGAGGCGCTACAATGTAGCTTTACATCCTTATTTTCTTAGATGCGCTTTCACATCACAACCTAATTCCTTCTATTCTCTTCCTCTCTGCCTCTCTCTACTTTGCTGACACCGTGTACTCATACACTCAGAGCCGTCGCGCATTTGATCATTTGTATTCCCAATCAAGGGGTAAATATACAGCGTACACTCCCACTTCCTGTATCTCAAGGAGGTGTGGAGGTTTACAAATGAATGAGGGGGCTGAGGTTGTGTCTGCGCACCTCTCCTGAGATCACCTGGCTCACTTAATCAAACATTGCGCCTTTAATTTGGTACTCGCTCCCCGAAAACAACATCTACATCATCGCCTGCAGTCGGCGGCAGGCAAACTCAAACATTTGCACAGAAACGTAAGGCCAGAGATGTCCAAAGACATCTTAGAGAGTTAAGCAGCTCACAATCCTGTACATGTTAAGTATTTTTGGCTTTATTATTTTACTTTTTATTTTTCGACAATCAGTTTGCCGTCTGAGATTTTAAATGGGCATGAAGCGCACTCGCACACCGACACACTCGTTTACTCGCATGGCCTTCAAATTGCTGTTCTGTGGATCAGAAGTTTAAAAAAAAATAAAAGGGAGCGCCATCACCCACTGCGCTGGTTCGACGATGCTAGAGATGACATTTAACTGCAGTTAATTATGTATGCAAAACTCAGCTGCTCAGTTGCTTTAAGAGGTCAGCTTGACAAAATAACCCCACACTAGGGGAAAATCTCATGGCAATCCCTATTAAAACACAACGCCATTTCCTCCCTGATTTATTTCTCTTCACTCGTGCATCATGTGGCCTGTACAACACGCTGTGAAACGACGAATTACGTGTCTCAATGCACTTTAACTGCCACTAATTGTGTGTGTATTTATTTACTCATCACTTGACCAAATCCTACCAAAGGCCTGATTAAAAACAGAAGACTATTTTCCTCATTATTTTCAAGACTTCAATCCTTCAATTTCTCTTATTTTAAATACAATAAAAGCATGAATTTGAGAGTTGAAAAGAGCATATTTTATTTGTGCTCATATGTGAAAGGACATGCCTGTTCAGTGTGTCTTTGTTCATATTTGTGTGTGCGCATACAGTTCAAACTGCAGCACATCAAAAGAAAGTGGGAGATTTTCATAGCTATTTTTTTTTCTTTGTAGTTCTTTAATTGCGTCCCCATGGCTTTCTTTCCATGGACAGAATCTTAAACAAAACATTCAGAGTTTTTTTTGTGGGGATTTTGGAAAGAAGAAAACCTAACTTTTGATTCTCTTTTTTGTACAAATGTCAGGGCTGAAGGCTCGTGTGGTTTTATGTTTATTTTCTTATTGTACTTTAATTTTACACAGCTTCAATAGAACCTATGATATGAAGAGGGTCTCGACAGTATCCCCGTTGCTCGGATGTAGTCCAGCATCATGAAGAACTTTCATTTAGACTGATTTTCAGCAAGCTCTCAACATTTTACCATTTTGAATAGTGATAGACCAATTATCTGCGGCAATATTCAGTATTCTGACAAATATCAGTACCAGCCTTTTAAAAAAAAAGATAAAAGATGAATTTTAATCTGTGTTAACCTGACTACTTACTTAAACTTTATAAAATATACTTTTAACCCTGGAAACGTGCTGCACCTTTGTTTTTTGTTTGAAATTAAAACAAAGATACGCGAAGGTTTAATATTTCAGTCATTTAGTAATTTTGGAAAAATGCATTTACTGTATAAAAAACCAATAGGGATCCATGGTATTTACTTGTTTGTTTTCATTAAATTTTTAAAGACATGCTGATGACCCTGTGAGCTTTCTGAACTTTTTCTTAGAATTTTAAAACAAAGATTTGTATTGTCCGAGATTTAAGATTTGTTCAATCAACATATGCTTTTTAACAACTAATTTAATAGTTGGAATTGTTTTTTTTTATGCAAATATTTTTTCCCTTTTACTGAAAATTAATCCCGGCTCCAAATACTGGTTATCTGTATCCTTGATTACTAATAATTGGTTTTGGTATCAGCCCCAGAATAAGCAAATCTAAAATCTTAAAACTGAATTAATGTTTGTAAAACCAAATTTGACCTTTGGTGTCTCTGAGAAGTCTGAAATGAATCAAGCAATAATATTCAACCACTAAAATATTTTTCTTTTCAGAAATGCAGTTAAACAACTATGACTTTGAACTTAGCACAAAATAACAATGTGCTTTAGTAACTTTTGTAAAACATTACTGTACATTATGAAAATTCATGGCTAACTAGTGGTAGATATATTTTAATACACATAGCTATAATAACAATTCTAATATTTAATATTTTAATAATTAACAAAACTGTTAATTCAGGTCAGCTGGATAGTCTGTTAATAGAATTTTGATACAGAATACCCTAAGATTGGAAACGGTAAACTGGTTATTTTTGTGTGTTATTGTTAGAACATTCAGATGCTTTTTTTGTTTTAAATGCGCATATGTATTACCTACGCATAGAGTGTCTGAAATAAATTTTTATCATGCATCGCATGGGCATCAGAATGTGCAACATTTTCAGCGCACTGGTGCATTTATTTCAACAAGCAAAGATCAATATTTCAGCAAGGCTTTTCTAAGGATTTGTTTTAAAGATCTGCCTGAACGTCGGCCTCTCACCGGAATACAGTAAGCGTATTTTATTTCTCTGTGTTTTGTATACATATTAATGCACGGCAGCACACGCGCGCATACACGCACAGATGTCTTGATAGTGTGGCATCATCCCTTACAGTCAGGCAGAGATCATCATCGCACCTGCTAATTACCGTCTCCAGCTGGAGAGTTAAATGGAGATCTGTTCGTTGTCTGACCTTTGACCCCGTGCTCTTTATGTGACGCACTTCAAACCCTGTTTAGGGCTGGCTGGGCCGGGCCTTAATGAGGCCCCGTGTCTGCCCTTCTGTGGGCTGCGCGCCTCGGATGCCCCTCTTTCATCCGCGACCGTCCTCCCTTGATGTAAATTGAAAAGATCACAGCTATGGGGAGAAGACCTGGGCTGAAAAGGCCTCTCTGCATAGATTATGAATATCATAACTCAACAGTTTTCTTTGGCTCCCCCCTCCCCTGCCGCCACCCCTTCCCCGCACAATGCAATAGTTCTAATTGGACCCAATGGGGGACTCTCTGGCTTTGATCTCATCACCGCCACTGTGACTTTACACTAAAAAATGTCACTGCCAAATAGGGTTATCACCTGTAGAGCCCGGCCTTCCTCTGATGCCTGTACGCGTCTCGTTAGTTTCACTCAAACTGGAGAAGTTAATTAGTTTGACAGAACCATTACCGTGGAGACGTACCTGATGATTGCGGCGTGGGCTCCGCAGTCAAACTCCAATTACCAAACACACTTATTTTCATGTGATATGCTAAAGGTACATTGCGATTGCGGGGCTTTGCTCTCGTCTCTCTTGACAAAACCAATATTCAAGTATGTTTCACCCTCCGCCTATATATTTGTAACTGTTGATTGATCGCCCACATGTGACATTGGAGGAATTTTAATCACCCTTAAACTTTTTGAACAGAACTTTTTCACCCCTAACACTGAGAAAGAGAACACAACTGATTGTGTCCCCACCTCATTAAAAAGTGTTTGCCAGCGCGATGCTCTCAGCCGTTCAAAGCTGCTGCACACAACTAAACTCTGCGCAGAGTAAACTCAGCTAGCCCGTCTTGTCTGACAGTCTTTGGGGTATGCCTCCCCCACTTAGACTGACATTGTGTTCACTTTGATTCGCACACCCCCACCACCAAATACGGGAGAAATAAAAAGACATTTTAATGAATTGCAAGGATGGGGGAAAAAAAATATCTGAAAATGCACATAAACATGAAATATTAATTCTAGAAAGAGCTTTACACAAACATAAAAGCATTTAGCACAATGAGTGAATATGGAGATGACACTTGTTAATTTAACCGTGATAAACTTTCTGTTTGATGCCTGGGAGCATTTGCAATGGCAGCACGGGGACGCTGTGGAGAGTGATAAAACCCAGGAGAAATGAATCGACGCTGCTCATTTTGTCTCTGTCCCAGTTTAAGACTGACACTCTCTCCATCTCTCTGTTGCCTTCTTTCTTCTGCTCGCACTCTCTCTTCCTTTCCGCCTGTCGTCCGCCTGAGCTCTCTGAACACTTTGCTTCTCCTCCCTGAAGTTTTCCCCATTGCCTAACTGCGGATACCCAGAGAACAAACGTCTCACCATCGCTGCTGCTTTTACAGCATGATTATTTGGCCATCTCGCATCACAATTGTACTGTAATGTCACACGGCATGGTGTCAATTGGTGATGGGTGCAACCTTCTGGCACACACACAAACATAGTGTAAGGCAGCATCACTTACATTATATTACTTATCTTTTTCTTTTTTTTGCAGACCGATATCAGTATGAGTACTCAACTCTTGGCTAGTCCTAGTGCTTTTTATACATTATTATAAGAAATACCTTTTTATCCCAATATAGCATTTTTCCTTTAAAATTGCATTAAATTATATAAATTATATAAATAAATTAATTTTCCTCATTTCTATTTGCTGGTCATAAAATGGCCACCAGCTCAGCACACAGCTTCTTAAATGTGACATTCGACCTCGACATTCAGATGTTAAATATGGTGTACCGTTTTACAATCAGGAACTAGACATTAGAAATTTGAAGACTAGAAAATTGCCATTAATTTCATAACATTTTTAATGAAAATGCTATATCTGGATATCTAGGTCTTAATTGTAAAGGTATACTTGACTCATCGGGCCATTTTCAACAGTAAGAAGATAATATTTTGTCAATAATTAATTTGATAACGTCATTATTTCTCATGAACAATTGATACCTTTAAAAACTAATTTTTCCACTTGCTGTCGACTGAAGATGACATCACCTGTGCTGAGGAAATAGGTAACGACCCAATCATGGCTCAGTTTGCCAGAAAATAGGTGAGTTATGATTGGTTTCCTCAGCACAGGTGATGTCATCTTCACGCGACACCAAGTGGAAAAATGTGTTTTTTGTATTAATTGTACATTCAAAATAATAACGTTATCAATGGCTCAATGAGTCAAGTATCTCTTTAAATTGTTTTTTGGGGGGAAATTTTATGTATCAAAAGTACTAGTGGTATCGGGTCTCATTGACTACTCATGAGTTCTTACTGGTATCGGTCTGACAAAAAGTGGTATTGAGCATCCCAAGTTGTAATCAAATAATAAAAGAGTGTACTGAGCGCAACATGGGACACAAACTTATCTCGCATACATACATACCGAACTTTTTCTTTTAAGGATAATGCATTTTACTTGAAATACTCGTGTTAGACAGCATTATTTTCAGCACAGCAAAACCTGTTGTGCTTATTTATGTTTCATACAAAATTAAATAATTTGCTCCCCAAAACGTATAAATACTTTCTATTTTAAATGTTTTAAGTGTCTCAAAGACGTATTTATACGTTTTTTATGGGTCTTTTTATGCTAGAACATACAGAAGGTTTTGATGCAGCGTCTGAACTGCAGAGAACGGGTGAAGCAATGGTAGTAATTATAAAAACAGTCAGCAGGTGACAGCAGAGTATAAGAGCTCAACCAGGGCCATGTTGCAACAAAGCTCATTTACCCACAGTTCTAAACAGATTTGTGAATAATGATTAAACTTAGCTATATTCTAATGCTAGTTGCTGCAAAACGGAAAACAGATAGAAATATACTTTTTTTCTGATGAAAGAAGAGACTCTAATCTTTCTTTTGGTAGGTTCCATGTTTTTATAACAATAGAACACAATATTCTGTGGGCCTTGCAAAATCGGTCAAAATCCAGTAAACGAGCGTAGAGGGTTGCTTCAGTGAAAATGGCTGGGAGTGAATAAGTTAATATTTGAACACATAGCAGTTGTCATTATTGTACTATAAGACGAGCGCCGTATTTGTCAGCTTAGCTTCAAAATATTACACAGCAACGAAATGTATTCTGAGAATAACTTTAATTTTTTATTTTTTTTTACCACTTTTATTTCTGTCGACAAAATTAGAACCTGATCAAATGTTAAGTCTAATGAAGAGATACGCAATCTTGCAAAGTTAGCACGGCCCACACAGAGAGCAGCAGTCCCTCTCTGCCCCCTCCTCCTCGCTCAGTCATGCTGCTGCTGAGCAGGTGAGAAGAGACTCTTGACAACTTCTTTCCTAGACTCCCCGGGGATCATGGCCAGGGTGAATCTTTTGTCATCCTAAAACAAGCACGGGCCTGCTGCTCCTCTCCTCTCGCCTGGAGTCGTGGAGCTGCAGCCAGGAGAGGGGAAAATAATTAAAGACATTTTATGTCAAGAGGCTCTTTCTAGAGGGAGCTGGAAGAGCCAGCAGGGGGGGGAGGGGAGCACAGTGGAGGCGGGAAGAAGAAGTCGGGGAGTAAGAAATGGAAGAAGTCAAAAGCAAAAAAGGTGATGGGAAGGAGAGTGGCTATGAGAGGAAACGCAAGGATGTGAGTTTCCATTTCCCCTCTCGCCACTCCCCATCCTCTGCTCAATTAGCAAAGCAGCAGGTGCTCCCAGCAGCACAACGCATACGCACGTTGGAAAGGCTGGAGCGCTCCTTTCCTTTTCTCCTGTCTCATTTTCTTTTTTTGTGATGACCTGCAAATGTGATATTTCACACTCAGAATGGGCTAGCTGCTTCCCCCCCACCACCAATTTCAGAGGTGATAATTTCACTTTTACTCCTCCATATCCGTACCTCGCTCACTGCTTTTCTCTCGTCGTGTTTTCTACCAGGTGTCCTCTTTGAAGAGCAAGCTCAAGAAGCAGTCAACAGCAACAGGAAGTGGCGTGGCGAGGGCCTTCCTGAGAGCGCAGGCCGCTCTGTTTGGCACCTACCGGGACGCCCTCCGATATAAACCTGTAAGAGTCTATCACCATTGATTCACAACTAGCTGTCCCGGGTGGTTTCAAAATAACTTGACTTGTTGACTGAGCTAACCTTGTTAAAATGCTCAGTTCAGCGAAAAATAGACATGTACTTATGTTCTTCTGAAAGTGTCCTAAACAGGCAAATAACTTCATTAGTTTCGATGTTGAGAGGCTCTACAGCTCATAGCACTTAATTATTCGCAAGTCTCAGAATTGTTCTCAAAAGATGAAATAAGACGAGATTTATGCACAGCACCCCTGCTGCACGTTGGCCTGCCAAATTCAAATGTAATGTGACACTGCAGCACTACGGCATGACACAAGCTAAGTGTTCAAGTGTAATGAAGACAGATTCATGAATACAAAAATGGTGCACTGAAAAGAATGAGAATAAGAAGATATTTATGACACGTCTTTGTTTCTATTTTACTTGTCAGGTTTACTACACACTCACACAGGCCAAGAAAACACACCACACTCACGGAAGAATCAGAATCCAATACACACACATGTGAAGGAGTGCTCATTTGGGCAATGAGTGCCTTGCTTATGGCAAGGCTCGAAATAAGCGGTTTCACATCGTGAAGAGCAAAACAGCCATCAAATGTGGCAAGCACCATGTCGTATGTAATCACGAACCTCACTCTCCGGCGAAGACGCTCACTAACATTTAATTTACCTTGTCTTACATATTGGCGGAGGGATATCGGTTGTGATGAGGCGAATGTAGAATGGAGGAATTCCCAACCGCGGACTGCTCACAAGTCGACAGCGAGTGGTCTGGGGTGGGGGGGGGGGTGGGGGGAGCGGGAGCGGGTGTTTGTGTGTGCATTCTATTATTGTTATATATTAAAAAAAAAAAAAGTTTATTTCTTAAAGCTGCTGAATGCAGAAACTTGAATTTTGAATCACTACTGCCAACTGTGGCCGATAAACAAAACTGCACACACCCTTCTTCACGTTGATCCTCAAAATTCGAAAATCAATGATTAGCAAAACTGCTCCTCAAAAAAAAAAGAAGTTATTTCAAGCCCTGTTATGGGCAAGGGAAACTACTCAGCAATCATTTGGCCTTCAGTAAGTTTTAAAGACCCTGTAAAGTAAAAATAAATGTCTTAACTAGAGGCACCACATAGAAGAACATTGTTAACAACCTTGCCAAATTTGAATGATTAAAATGGTAAAGTATATAGAAAATGAGGTTTTAATATATAGTTTACAAACCCATCAACATATTTGGAGAACAGAATTCAAACTACAGGTGTGAATGCACCCTGAGTTCTTCTTGCCTTTTAGGAATCAGACACACTACCAAATCTTAGTTATGGTGAATTGAGTCAAATGTCAGTGGCTAGACTGAGCCGGTTTCGATTGCAGGTAAAAGGTGAGTTTTCAGGCGGAGAGCAAGTTTAAGGTGGGCCTGTCTGGAGCAATGAAATGTCAACGGATTAGAGAAGACTCGGGACGTTTCTTTTGAAGATCTCTTTTAGCTGCCTTTGGAGTTTGACTTTCCTGTGCTAAGCCCCGCTAACATCACTTTACTGGATCTTTTCTGCAGATCAGGTCTGAGTCGAAGCTGGGTATACTACAGCATGTCCTGTTTGACAAATAGCGAAGCCTTTGTTCCTTTAGCTTTGAAACTAATTGGACTTTGTGGACTCCCACTCGCCGAGATGCTACATTATTGATGCTGTCTTGCTTTTCTGCGAATACAGACAGCACACGAACAAACTGCCTCCTCTCTGACACAAGCACTCACGCTCAATGTTGTGTGTTTGTGTACATGTACATGCGGTGATTTCTCACTGGCTCCTTACACAGACAGCGTTCTTGCAAATGCCTCTGTTTTTAACATACAGTATGTTCACACACTCACACACGGTTCAACCTTGTCTTGGACCAAGTTGTGATATTTGTGGAGTAACTCTTCCCAGACACAAGTGAGCCCATGGCTGTGATTCACGGGCCCATATGTCTTGACAGAAGGAAGGGTGTGGAAACTTGGCGTGAGTCTTGCTGAGTTGTAAATGAAACAACGCTGGGAAATGCTAATGAGTCCAAAAGCATCCCATGATTAGAAAAGCATTTCATAGGTCAATCATGTTTCGGCTCATGTTCTCCCAGGTGCTCATCACCTGCTTGGACTGCCACAGAGGCGAAAGAGGCACCTGAAATAGCATTTCAAATCACACTCAACAATAACTCAAATTGGGTCAAAAACGGACAGGCACAACTTTTATGGGTTATTCAATTAGCCCGAAAAGTTGGGTTTAATAAATAACCCACTAACAACCCCCCCCCCCCCAATGGGTTGCTTTTTGTGGGTTATTTATTTGACCCAAGCTTTTGAAGTTGGTTCGAATCAATTTGATGCAATTCAATTGTGTTTTTCAATTAACCCAAAACGTTGGGTGAAATTAAAAACCCACAAACACCCTAAAAAAATGGATCACTTTGTGAGTTATTGATTTAATTTGACACAACCCAAAAAATAGGGTTAAATAAATAACCCACTAACAACTCCCACAATTTTTTTTTTTTTTTTGTGTGTGGGTTATTTAATTTGACCCAAGCTTTTGAAGTTAGTTCGAGTCAATTTGATGCAATTCAGTTGGGTTATTCAATTAACCCAAAACGTTGGTTGAAATGAATAAACCACAAACACCCTAAAAAAAATGCTTGAAAAGTTGGGTCGGCTCATTTTTTACCTTATTCAATTGGGTTATTTAATCAACCCAAAAAGTTTAGTCAAATTAATAACCCAAAAAAGGAACCCCAACAAATTATTAATTTAGTTTGACCCAACTTATTATTAAATCAATAACCCATTTATAATAACCAATTTTTGCGTTGCTTTATCAGTTATTTATTTCACCCAACTTTTTGGATTAAATAACCCCAAAAGTTTGGTCTGTCCATTCTTGACTCAATTTGGGTTATTTTTGACCCAACTGTCTTTAGAGTGCACTTTAAACATTGATGAAGCCGTGTCAAGTCGGTATTGGGTGCCTCGGTACAAATTCCACACTCAGTTGGCTGAGTGGTGATTCGAACCTTAGACTCTATTAATCCTTGTGTGCCAAATGCATCATTTCTAGACACAAACATGGCTAATGGTAAAGAGCTGAAATGAGTGGCATTTTATCAAGGTGAGATGTGATGTTACCAAGGCTATAACATCACTAAACCATCTTAAAATGACTTTTCTAAATAGATACTCAGCTACACAGACCTAATAAGAATTTCCCAGCATGCTGTTTAGTTTTTTTTGTTTTTTTTGTTTTGTTAGGCCGTAGGCAGCAGCAGCCAGATGGGGCCTGGAAAAATGATTAAACTCTCCTTTATGAGAGAATGAGCCTTGAAAACTTCTTTTTTTTTTGGGTGATGTAAGTGGATCATTATTCCTGTGATGTAATTTGGGCCACTGCGATCATGCGCCTATCCCTGAAAATGGGGTTAGTCTCGCAAGTGTTGTTGTTTTTTTATGTGTCACACAGCGCTCACAGCCAGACCACCAGACAACACCCATTGTTTTACAGCCAAAGAATTTAGAGCATCATTGCACTATGTGAGAATTATGTTAATTATCAGAAAGCATGTATTGAAAATGACTCGGGGCTGCGTGTGATTGGCCTGCAGTGGATTTGTTGTCATCCTCTGTGTCTACAGCTCACAGGCCAACAGACATGATGTAAGGAATAGTAATAGCGTGTTCATGTGGAGCACTGTGGAATTTACTGGGACTGCGTACACCCTGCCAAGGGACCTCTTTTTTTGTTGTTTTTTCTTCCTTCCTCTTTCCGTCATGTCCCCTCTCAGACATTTCACGACCCAATAATGAAGACATTTGTTGAAATACTTATTTTGGAAAAGTTTTCAAGTTTAGAGCAGACACTGTGCGAATGGCCTTGTGCGATTTATCATATCAACCACTGATTCGCAAAGGTTGGTACGCAGGCTTCCTCTAGTACTATGCAAAAAAATACTTTTTTTTTTCCTTTCTTTCTTTTTTTAAATCCTGTACAGTACAGTTCAACCCAATTCAGTTCAGTTGTATTTAACTTTTACATACAATGCATTTAATATTTTAGAACTGTTTTCAACAACAACACTTAAGTACATTTTAACTTTTATATGCAATACATCTCAATTGTATCATTTAGTGTTGTTGTTTTTTAACTTACATAGTATATATATTTAGTGCAGTACTAAAGCTGCCCTATGGAGGAATTTGCCCAAAAATATATTTACAATACCCTTTTTATTTGACCATTTTTGACTCAAAACATCTTTTAATTAGCATATTAATACCTTAGCTATTCACAATGGGTACTCCTGCAAGCCTCTGGCCAATAGTTTCCAGGCTGGGTATGGGTTTGAATTTCCTGCCCTCTGTCTGTTGATGTGTGTACGTGAAGAAGGGAGCGTCCAGTTTCATTCTTCAGCCATGGCAGTAGTGATTGGAAATTCAATTTCCTGCATTGAGCAGCTGTAATGTTGAAAATACTCTTAGTGTTTATTTTATGACCACCTGCCATTCAAGTTGACCGACACACTTCTCCCCTTGTGTTTTGTTTTTTATGCTTTATCAATTGGATTAATATGAAACCATTTTTTTTAATGATAAATTGCTGTTTATCAATATAATTGTCTGTGTGGATTCTTCAAGGGGGAGCCGATAACCTTCTGCGAGGATAGCTTTGTGGGCCATCGCTCAAGCACCCTGAGAAACTTTTTGTCCATGGCTGTCAACCTGCAGCTCTTCAAACAGGTACAAACAACTGTTCGTGTGTCATGTTGGCAAAGAAACATGCTAGATTTGGAAAAGGGCAGACACTTGGATGGTGATGGGCTGAAGCTTCCGTCTGTCAAAGCCATCAATCAGATCAACAAGTGGGAAAGTTGGGTTAAAAAAAAACACCCTTTCAAACATTTTGCAACATTCATGAGCCTCACAAAATCAAGTCAAGTCATCATTTTAGAGATGATCATTTTATGCTGTGTGCTCAGCAAACGATGTGCTGAGTTGGTGTAATTCCAGGCAGCTTGTAGAATTTTTACATTTTTTTCCGAGTGATGAGAAGCAGTCAAGACAGAAGCCCGAACTCGTAGGTGGTTCCTGACCTCATGAAAATGTTTACAGTGCTTATCTCAGCATACACTCTAGCCAGCGCAAGCCTGTTCCAAGAATTTTAATGAAGAAAATTTCCAATTCACCACTGACACATTGTATTCCACTGTGGTTTTGCCTGTTTTTATGTGCGTGCAGTTATCCTTTATTCATGCGAGGCTGCAGGAGCGTTCCTTCCAATCACTCATGTATACTTTACAGTTTGTCCCTCCAAATCCCTTCTGCCATACTAAACGTAGCCATGTCAGAGCCAAGTCGAAAGGCACCCCTGCTATGAAGAACATTTTTCTTCACCCCGTGAACTTTTCTTTGTGATCTCTGACCCGTGATACTAGTGTGATTTACCCCCCAGAGTACAGCACTGCAGCCCTCAATCAGTCTTTTGTTTCTCTGGACACTCCGCTCCATCTATAATTTTTCCAGAGCAGAGCAGATAGTGAGCCGCAGTTCAAAGCCTCCTCCCGACCGGCTCCTGCCTCCGTTCTAACGTTGGGAAACGGGCCCTTATCTGCACTGGAGCACGGGGGATGGGATGGCCTTATCTCCCCCACTCCTCTTTCGACCGAGATGCCAGTGGCGTGCGCGAGCTCTGCACTGGCCATGACCCATATCCGCTCCAACAACACACAAACATTCCATGCGTGTAGCTCGCAACTTGTGTGGCTCGTGCTCTGTATTTTTTTTTAAATAGCAGCTTCAAGTTAATTCAATAATCCGATAAATCGTACTTGACTGTCTGGCAATGCAGTGTAAGAAAGTTGACGGAGGGGCTTTTATTCATTAATTTTGAGTTTGCAAGCTACATGAATGAATGAAGACTTGACTTGGACTCCTTGGCATTTGCCTCAATCTTGTCTCGGACTCACAAAATATTTTATATCGACTCAACCAAGTCCATCTATGTTTTTATTCCTGAAAATGAACGTCCTCCTTCAAAAGAAAATTGAAATAAAGTTTTTCAGAATATTTAAATAGACCGGCATTGGCCACCTGTTAACCATGGCGATCTGGCAGCACGCCATCTGATTGGTTTACCTGACCGTGAGCGCCAAAGCACAGTTTTTTTTTTCTTTCGATCATGTCCGCTAACAGCGGGAGTATAAAATTCGGTTTTAACATCCATCGAGAAATGGCCACAACGTCTTCAAAAAACAACCTGCAGATTCTGTAATAAGAACATTTCAGACACATACGAGACCACGTCGAACTTTTTTGTTCAACACTTGCAAACACACCGCAATAAAGAGGTGAGTAAGAGGCACACTCCATGTCTTAACGTTTTTGTACTTATATTAGGAAAAGTAAATACGGTATCCCACCCATTTTCCTCTCAACATTTCGACCTATAATAATAAAGTATTGCAACATTTGCACTGTGTGCTAACAAACAACATAGCCAGTGTTAGCTATATTACTGACTGTATTAGTGGTGTAATATTCGTCAGGATAAATTCCCCCGGTCATGTGAGCTGCCCGGAATGCAGCCGTGGTCCAGCGAGTTGGCATACGGTATGAGAACCACACTGGATGCCCTGGAGTCCATTTTCCATCTCACACCGGTTGTGTCACTATGCTAGTATTAGTATTTTTTTGTCTTTAAGTTTATTCTTGATCTATCTGGACTTGGATTCAGACCTTGTGGACTCTAATTTGACATGGACTTGGGACTTTGTGCTTCGGATTTGACTTGAACTCTGACGTCTGTGACTCAAACTTGATTTGGACTTGATAAATGTGGACTTGTCCCATATTATTGAAACTAGGATTTGCTTTTAAAACATATTTTAAAAGAGTCAATGAAAAGGAAGGTTGTAAACCGTAAAGACATCAGACCCCACCCCTCAATGTGCTCAATAGACATCCAAAAAGGATTTTAAAAAAAATCTAATTAAAAATATTTAGAACTAATAATTGATTAATGGATTGTTAGTTGTGGTCATTTTTGATCAAGGAAAGGCTGACAAATTATTACACATGTACATAACATAACAAATAAAATTGCATTTTTTTTTACCCAAATGTTGGCACTCATCTCACCCTAACAGGCCATCAATTTGTAGGCCAGCCAAAGAATGCGGGGGAAAGGTTGATAGTATCAACCTACTTCCTATCACCCATCCACTGCCCCAACACACAAGCATGTATACACACACACACACACACACACACGGACATTCTGCTAGCGAGTCTGAGTCAATGAACTCTCTTCCTGAGCATGATAAATCTAAGCCGCGCACAGTTGAATTAAGTGTACGGGGGACGTTTGCCAAGAGCTTCTATTCACACAACTTATGACCTCTCCGTCATTTATCATCCTTCAGCCTTGGAGTCTGACTTCACAAGTTGCTCACTTGTGAATATTTACAATGCACAGAACCAACTGAATGAATCAACCAATTACAACGAAAAGGACATAAAAGTATGTACAATATCAGGCTGGATTATACAGGCTTTCAAAAGAAGATTATTTTGATGAAAAGTTTCACACTTGATATATCTTCAAGTTTTAGGGCTAAAATAAGAACAAGAAAACCTAAATCATACTATCTAATAAGCAGTACAGATCATGGATGGATGGATGATATTCAAAGAGCAACGCTATACTCATCGTCAACTAATAATGATTAAAAATGCTCTCATCATCACAAATACAGTGTATTTACTATAAAAATTGTGTTTCTTGTTTTATTCATGTAATGAATGATTTCTTTGATTGTAAAAGATGGCCTGTTTTTGTATTACCCTGGTGACGGTAAAGTACAACTTCCCTGGAAGCACAAAGCGTTAAATGAAATGGAGGATTGTTTGTGCTTTTGGTTCAGTTCTGATCTTTAACTGACAAAGGTCAAAACCGAAAACTATTTGAACTTAGTGATCATTTGTTATCACTTTCTTGATATACTGTATGTTCGATAGGTAAGACATCTATGGTTGGCGCTGACCACTGTGTCTAATTAATGCCCACAATGAGTCAGGTAATCAGCCTGATTGAGATGAGTGGCATCTTTGGCTGGGTGTTGATCTGGGTTGATTCTATGCGCTAATTGGAGCAGCCAAGTAGCGGCGTAGTCTCTCACCTCTCATTAAAACGATCTAATGATGAGCTCCCAGCCTCCTGACCAGCGTTGCCGTGTGGCTTGCTAGTTAGCAGGCAGTCCCAGAGGACCCGTGGCCGGAAAACTACCTATGTTCTTGTTGCATGTTGGACACACTCGCAAATTAGGACTGTAATTGGCCTAAAAATAAAATATTAATTAATTAATTGCTACAAAAACCTACAATTCCCCATTTCCCTTTCGGATCAATGAGTAACAACAAAACTGTCATGAACATAACGCAATTAAAGGTGTTGCTTCTAAACTAAATTTACCTTTGTCCCTGAAAATGTAAACAAAATCCTGCATAAAGTTAACGCGTTAACTAATTAATTAATCACAAAAATTATAGCATTATGTATTAACGCAGATTAATCACACTATTATTTTTGACCGCAAATGATCCTTTAGCCGACAGCGGATGGTTACGTTAAAGGTAGCACAGGTTGTGTTTGAGCAATAAACATAACTACGTGCATTAAAGTAAAGCATTTAATAAATTATTGCGTATGGCATTCAGAATATTTGTTCATGTCAAACTATTGGGGTATTTTTTTTTCCATTTTAAATTATGCAAGTTATTAACTGATTAGAAAAAGAGGAGGATGAGCGTGTGCAGTGGATACATTTTTTTGAAGACGTCCTCATAACATTAAATGTAAAAAAAAAAACACATAACAGGTGCTCTTTAAATATGGTGGACAAAATGTTTTGATAAAAAGCCTTTTTAATTAAGTGATTAATCAAAATTCTAAAATGTGAATAATCTGTTTAAAAATGTAATCGTTTGACAACTCTAATTTCAATATAAGTTTTTTTTTATCTCTCTATTGATAATTATTGGGGTATTATTACCTATTTACATTAAGAAAAAAATAACATTGATTAAAGATAAAATTAAAAAGAAATTGATTCAAGATCAAAACACAACAATCAAGGGAAAATATGATTGAAAATATCTGATATTAAAACTAACTTTCAAGGAAGGAAGTGCCAGGTTACACGCACATGTGGGGCTTTCCTGAAATGCGTACGGCCTTGGCTGTTAGCTTCATATTTATGAGATGGTGTTTTACGTCTTCCAAAGAGCGGAAATGAAACTTCCTCATGTCTCGGACGCTGGTCTACATGCAGTCTGTTGCACTAATCCCTCACCTGCTCCACATTAGCAACTCCTTATTACCTGCAAACCACCTAATCTTTGTCTTGTGGTTCCGTCCGCCAGGGTTAATAACACCGCAGTGATTGACTCTGTGCGCATGTGTCTGTATATCACTTTAAGTGTGTTACTTGCCCCTCCTCCTCTCCTTAATAAAGCAGTTGTAATTTATGTTTGCAGTTCATCGACGGACGGCTGGCCAAATTGAACGCAGGCCGCGGCTTCACCGACGTGTTTGAAGAAGAGATCACAGAGGGGGGCTTTTGTGGAAGTGAGTTGTGGCAGACCTGTCCATCAATTAGTCACTTTCGATTAACTTGCCATATTTTAGCCTCGACATAAAAGTTGTTGTGCTCAAGTAAAAAGGTGATGACTGAAACAACGCGCCTTAAAGTTACTCTGACATCAAAACTTTAAACACTGCTGGTTTTCCCCTGAAATCCCAACGTGATTATATGCGATGCATTGATGAGCTCCCTTAGACTATCAGATTTGAATTATTATTGACATGAAAGGCAACATCGAGCTTTGAAAAACACCTTGAAGTGACACAGACACAAATCAAAAGTTTGAAGTAAAGCAGCACCTTTTCAAATGGAATTAGTTCTATTCATGTTTGACGTGCACCGACACAATAAAAAGCTTACTTTGAATTGCATTTGGCAAAAGACAATTGATGGAAACAATTACATTTGTTTTGTCTGCATTGAAAACGCAGACACAATAGACATCAAAATCCCAAAGGAATTCTGATGCAAACACTCGAGCTTTTCACTTGTACAGTTTTTACATAAAAAGCATAAACAAATAGATAACGTTCTCATGCACCAACCTAAACATTCCTCATTCACTATTTAATCACTTGTTTCAACTTTTGACGCCATCGATAATTGAGTGAAAGCTGTGACATTCCACCTCTTTGTTTTGTGTTGCGCAAGAGGATGTGTACACCTAGTACTGGTGCAGTGAAAATCATGACTACAAAAATAATGAGCATGTGTGTGTGCGTGCGTGTGTGTGTGTGTTGGGGTACTATTAAAAATAAAGGACAAATACATTCTCTTAAAAGTTGATGACAGTTGTTTTTTTCGGACAATAATTATAATTTCCTGCAAAAATCGGTGATTGGCTCTAATATCTTAATTTGCCCAATCGATCAATGATGTTATTGATCGGCTCCACGAAATCAGATGTTTATGTTTAATGTTTATCAGCACGTTTTGAAGTTTTTTATTTTCATGCATTTCAACTGACGTCAATTGAAAATTGGTTTTCGCTGTTCGTGGACATTTTTAACTCATTTGCTCCCAAAAACGTATGAATACGTTCTATTTTAAATATCACCATGCTCCGAAAGACATATTTATACGTTTTTATGCTACACTGCAAAAAGGACAATAAAAAATTTAAGAAAAAAATATAGTAAAAAAAATAAAGTCTTCAAAAAAGCAAAATTATCTGCCAACAGAACAAGAAAATTTGACTTAAATTTACCTGTAAGATTTTGGAAAAATACGAAAATTAATACTATGCCCATATCAACCACAGCGGTCTTGAAAATAGTATTTTAGACTAAGAACAAGTAATATATACTTTTTTCAAGCTGTAATACATCAAACTATTTTCTTAAAATACATAAGTAATTTTTTTTTACACTTGGATAACTTTGTCTGAGTGTGAAGCAGGGAGGTAACGTGGGTCCTATTTTCATTGTAATTGTCTCTGGTATGACTCAGCCAGGGATTGAACCCACAATCTCCAAGTCTGAGGGCAGGCACTCTACCACTAGACAACTGAGCTGGTGGGGGAAGGAGGAAAATGAGCTTAGTAAATATAACTAAGCGAACTACTTTTCATATGTATTTTTTACATTTAACTTATCACTAGATTATGGGGGCGGCACGGTGGCTGACTGGTTAGCACGTCCGCCTCCCAGTGCAAAGGTTGTGAGATCAAGTCCAGGCTTCGGCCTTCCTGGGTGGAGTTTGCATGTTCTCCCCGTGCTTGCGTGGGTTTTCTCCGGGTACTCCGGTTTCCTCCCACATTCCAAAAACATGCATGGCAGGTGAATTGGACACTCCAAATTGTCCATAGGTGTGATTGTGAGTATGGTTGTTCGTCTCTGTGTGCCCTGCGATTGGCTGGCAACCAGTTCAGGGTGTACCCCGCCTACTGCCCGAAGCCAGCTGGGATAGGCTCCAGCAACCCCCGCGACCCTTGTGAGGACAAGTGGTACAGAAAATGGATGGATGGATGGACTGGATTATGGAAGAAAATTCAATTGATGAAACCCCAGTTCAGGGCCTTTGATGTTGGTTAGTTGGTATCTTAAAATGTGGGAAATGCTTGTTTTAAGCCTCACAGTACTTAAAACTCTCTGTTAACACTCAATGCAAAGACTGCTTGATCAAATAAGATAATTAAGTGATAAGTATCTTAAAATGAGCCCAATGAACTTGTCTAACAATTTCATAAATTAAGTAAAAATAACAAAGCAAAATAAGCAAATTTAGGTTATATTTACGAAATTAAATCTGACTTTAGATTTCAGTTTTTGCAGTGTAGAGCACACAGAAGGCTTTGATCCAGCTTCTGACCTGAAGAGGTCGTTTAAAGCAATGGTAGTTATTACAAAAACGGCCAGCAGGTGGCAGCAGAGTATAAGAGCTCCACCAGGGCCATGTTGCAAAAAGTTATTTTCCCCACTGTTTTAAACAGATTTGTGAATAATGATGAAACTTAGCTATATTCTAATGCTAATTGCTGCAAAACTGAAACAGAAATATCTTTTTTTTTTCTGATGAAAGAAGAGACTCTAATCTTTCTTTTGGTAGGTTCTTTGTTTTTATAGCAGTAGAACACAATATTCTGTGGGCCTTTCAAAATCAGTCAAAATCCAGTAAAACAGCCAGGAACGAAGGGGGTTGCTTCAGTGAAAATGGCTGAGAGTGAATGAGTTAAAGTAGATAAATTGCTCCAACTTCTGATCGAATCCTGATTTTGTAAAGCTTTATGTCTACGTTAAATAATTATTTAAATGAAATATTAAATATTGAAGCAATTATGTCCGTAATCTGTAGGATGTGTGTAAATAAAGGCTTTCTATTTTGAACTGTTATTCTCAACTCCGCTTGTCGCAATGTATAGCAAGGGAGAACAAACAAAAGTAACATTGATATATCATCAACATGTATTAATTTTTCTATCCTTTCCTTCATTCCTTCCATCTTTTGAAGAAAATAAACATTAACTTTTTTGAATTAGATTTTTTTTTTCTCCTTGCGGAACCTGACACCGACTGTGTCCTTTGTTGTTGCCTGAAACAAAAATAAGAATGAATGAATTAATTAATTAATGCAACTGTGTCTGAATGTGTCACCATGTAGTCCATATTTAAACTGCTATGAAGTCCACAATGAGTCATTCATATTTGTTTGATTTTCTCCTCAGGTAATGCAAAGTCCTATCAGCAGTGGATGCACACAGTAAAGGTATTCACGTTGCTCTTCATACCATAACTGCTTCTATACTGCATACTCTATGTAACTCCCTTTTACATTTCACGCCCATTTCTTTAAAGTTAATTAAAAGCATGACTGACACAACTCTGCCAGAACGGGCAGCCCGGATGTCCGGGCGCAGCTGCAGAGCATTTGGGGTGTGTGAAGTGGCGCGTGCAGCCGGACAGTGGAGACAGAAGTGATTTGACATGACAAGACGTCTGCGGACGTGACGTGTTGATCTGGCTGCAAACATTGACGTTACTGCGTGAAACCAAGCCGGGAACATAGATTTCCTTCCTTCTTCATCGCTCTTTTTCTCGCTGTCTGTCTCTCTTTATCTCCATCCCTCGTTTCATCTCTGTCACAGAACCCCCTCCCCTCCCCCCTCTCTCCCACCACCTCCCAATCCAATCTCTGTCTCTTCCTCTCACTCACTACACCGACTGTCTCTAACTCTCCCTCCGCTGTCAGCTGAGGCTGAATTAGTTCTCTAGAGTGCTCTTCAAAGGTTTGTTAAAGTTCACATTTCCTGACTGACAGGGGTCTATAAGAGGGGCCTTCACCTCGGGGCCCCCTCCTCTCTGCTGACTTCTGAAACACTGCCTGCCATTTTCTCTATTTAGCTGTTTAGCCAACGCTTTGCGCTTTTACTCGAGACCCAAAGGGAGCGCGAGTGAGACCACAAAGGAATTAGGAAAGAAGCGGCAGGAGACGCTCTAAAAAAGATACTGCCTCCCGGAATGTCATGTGCTGGCCTCAAAGTGGATATCAATCAAGTGATGTCCCTTCCATCCTCCGCTTCTAAATAAAAACCACCATAATGCCTTGAAATGTGAGCTTTATGCAGTGATTGATACTTTGCCAGGTGTCTGGAATGTTACTGTGAAGTGGTATTGCGGTGCTATTTAAAGATACTCGCTGGTGACTGTGATATTGAAAATCACAGTATGAGAAGCAATGATTTTTTTTTTTTTAAGACAAGATCGCTGAGGGTCAATGAGTGAATAAATGCATATAACGACATTAAAACATGAACTATACTAAAATCGGATTCAACTGAAAGTCAGTCAAACGTGGATTGTCACCATATCATGATGGCAGGTGTCTGTCCTGGCTGGTGCTGCATATGGCAACACCAAATCATTTTTATTGAATTATTTTACAGCTTTTGCCAAAATTTCGAGTTAATTTAAAGTTCCTTTAATGACTGGCCCTTACTTGGAAAGCCAGTACTGGGGGAATTCCAGTCGCAACGCAGCAGACACATCCAGTAGCAATACATTTAATAATAAGGCATGTATTTGTGGAGGAGACTTGGGTTAAGTTGTATTTGACAATTTTTTAATTGTGCAGAATTCCACAAGTTACTTCATGTTAAAGATGAATGAAAGGACTGAGCTGAGACAAGTGTTTTACAAATGCAATTATGCCATCTAGTGGCAGAAAAAAATGACCTCAACACAAATCAATATCACATTTTTTTACAGCACAGTACATCTTTTTAACTCATTCACTGCCATTGACGGTTGTAAACGTCAAAAAATTATTTCAACTATTTCTCTTAGTTTAACATATTTTTTCTACTTTTGTTACCAAGAGTATGAAAACCTAGAAATTTTCTTTGTTATACATTTAGAACAGATATAAAATGTGTGATTAATCGTGAGTTAACTATTGAAGTCATGCGATTAATTACTATTCAAAATTGTAATCACCTGACACCCCTACTTTTTAATAATCATCTCGTCAGGCGATTATTTTTTTTTAATTGCAATTAATCGCATGACTTCACTAGTTAACTCACGATTAATCACAAATGTTTATATCTGTTCTAAATCGACAATAAAATAAAATCTAGGTTTTCATACTCTTGTTAACAAAAGTGGAAAAAAATGTTAAGCTAATAGAAATAGTTCAAATGTTTGAAATTTTTAGTCGTCGATGGCAGTGAATGAGTTAATTTTAACTAAATTATATGAATTATTATGAAATTATTGTAACAATAACTAAAAGATGCAGCCATACTTCTATTAATTTGACAAAAAAATCCACTTTTATGTTAACAAGAGTATGAAAACATTTTATTATACATTTAGAACAGATATAAAATTTGCAATTAATCGTGAGTTAATATTAAAGTCATGTAATTAATTACGATGTTTTTTTTTAATTAATCACCTGACACCCCTAATAGCAACAATAACTAGTCGGTGTGAACTTTTACTACTTGTTTCATAATTTCAATACAATGCTATTGACATTTATTTTTAAGCCAGGCCTGTCCAGGACCTTATGTTTGATACCACTGTTCTAAGCCATGTGCGCATCGTTTGATTGTGTGTATGAATTCTCACGAACGTAACTATTTTTGTAAACAGAGAGGAGGCGCACTCATCAATACTGCAGTGACAAAGGTAAAGCTCTTGCACAAATGGTACATTGATTTCAGTTTATTAGGTAGACATACTCAGTGAATTCACATGAAGGTCAAATGAACATTTTGGATCTTTCTGTGGGTGGAAGTCAGTACATATTTGATGAGCACTGTCCTATACCGTTAAAAGCTGTATGATAAGTGATAGTTAAGGTGATTTACAATGGTCAAGGTGCCCTTGTATGTGATTATATTAGAATATTATCAATGAAACTGCAACACAATGTTTTTCAGTTGTTTTTTTTGTATTTATAATCAGCGTTTACGTGTTTCCTCCCAGGCCAAAAGTCACGCCAAGAGGGGCATCCGGGACATCAAGGGTCGACTTAAAGCACGGGTGAGCAGCAGCACGGATCTTTGCACCTCACATAGAAGCACACACACACGCAAGGCAGCCGGACACGCACGCCCCTCATAGCAAGAGGCGGGAAGGCTGCTTTACATGGAGCGTGCGATTCCCGTGCAGGACTCTTTAATGACTGGCGAAGCCCGCTCAGCGCTTTGTTCATGCCTGTACATTTTTAACCAACGCCCCTCTGGCTATGGCCTGTCATGTCACCCCGGCCCCTCTTCCTCCTTTATTGTCTGCATATTTCATCAGCGAGCCTGTGATTTCCTCAAAGCTAATGTAACGAGGTGCATGTTTCCATAAGCCTGCTGGATTTGATGAGGCAAACGCAGTTTGATCTGTCAGTGGGGCACTGATTATGAGCAACATGAGCAAGATGCAGGCCTCTGTAAAACACGCACATACATAAACAGGCTCGCGCAGTCAGAATGGGAAATACAAATTATGAAATTTATTTGCAAAGATTTGGGAAAAGCATATTTATTCCGTTGTTAGAAGTCATCAACAAGAATTTTGTTGACATTGCTGCCAGCTGCTAATTGATCATGATTATCTTGCTGGCTAGATTTAACTCCTGCAACGCATTCATTAACAATTAACAGCCTTTACTAAAATAGACTGAAAGCAACTTTAAAAATGAGGGATATTATCGATGTTCGATACTACATTTTTCAAGTACCGATATCACTAGTTCTATTGCTACATTAACCCCCCCCCCCCCCAAAAAAAAAAACAATGACAAATAATGTTAAAGAAAGACCTCTATATCCCAATATGATGGGGGTTTTTTTCAGAAAATTGCATGAAATAATGGGAATTTTCTGTTCCTCTATTTTCTAATTTTATACAAAGTCATCATTGTGAATACCAACGCCTAGAAATAAGGCTGGGTATCAGCCCGATACTGATACCTAGTATCGGTACTCATCCATCCTTACTTTTTATATAATATTTGTATATCTGTTGTAATATAGTGGACCACCACCCCCCACCCCAGCCTCCGAATACTTGTAGTTTGGTACCCACAGATTCACCTTTCATGGACCCCCCAACACTTTTAAAGTTTTTTTGTTTGTTTGTTTTGCCAATCACCACTCCTTCAACAATTTCCCCAGTTTTTTGTTTTGTTTTGTTTTTTCACCAAATAGTTAAGTTGACCAGACCTGCATTTTTTCAGCTGGGCTTTTTTTTTTAAACTGATTTTGACTCTTTTTTTCTTTTTTTTCCTCATAAGACCAACATGGAAATTATTGGGGGGGAGGGGTTATATAATGTTTTTATTTGTTATAGTGGACGCCAGGATAGTATGGCTGTAACGTGTTTAACATGAACTTTTCTTCTATTCATTTCTATCAAAACCTTTGCTGCAGGTGTCGGCTGACAGAAAGTGAGGCATGCCATTCTATTTGAACACCGATATTCACTTACAATGTCAGACACTATACTAACACTATAAAAATAATATACAGTCGTGTAATCTCTCAACTTCCTAACAGGTTTTAAGAAATTCAAGTCGAGATTCGAAACTGGTGCTCAAAGCTGACAGTCAATTTACATTCCAATGCGCAAGCCACCTGTCAAAAATTGAAGTTATCTCAGCCCGTCAATTCTTGTTGAGCAAAATGTTAGCTTGTTGAGTGGTGAGACCTCAAAGCAGTCTAGTGACTCTGTCCAGCAGCTGCCTGCACCCATTTCTCATATAAAACGTTTTTTAGTATAATGACTTTTTTTTCCCGAATGCGCTAGCTCTTAACTTCATCTTGCTTTATTATAATATTAATTCTTATTATTATTATTCTTATTATTATTATTTATATCAGAGTACAGGAAATAAAATAAAAAATAACAATTGTCTGATCACTGTCAAATTTACATACTAAAATAAATATGTATAAATAGTGAGCTTTAATGCATTACACGCCTTGGAGTTTTATTCAGGTTTTTAAAAATATGAACAGAATTGATTTGTAGACTATTCTAATCACATGACGACATTCTGGGTGACATTTCAGAGGGCGCTCTGCTTATATAGTGTTACAGCAATTAGATTTACATGAAACTTCATATTCAAAGTATTTTTCGGACCATGTTACATAGAGCTGGGTGATACATAATTATTGATTTTTTT